>NC_084540.1:1655000-1955000 GCF_024500275.1 Phycodurus eques | reverse complement strand
CCAAACAGCTAAATGTCTGTTGAGCTCTCACTGTGCTGATGAGTTCCTCAAAACACCTTTACCAAGCCCCCCCCCCCCCCAAATAACAATAAGCATGCCTGCGGAGCTGGCACAGCAGGAGGTGGAAAAGTGGAGGAGGGCTCGCTGGGGTGTGAACTTTACCACTCGCCCCAAAACCCCCCCACCCCTTTGATCACTGGCCCTCGGTGACAGTGCGCCATTCCACGCCAAATTGCCACGTCACGACACGCACACACAAAACTAAACGTTGAATCCGTTTCGACTGGTCTTCGCCCTCCTCCGTGCATTTCAACTCATGCAGACGCAAACATATCGAGACACTTTTTTTTTTCTTTTTTCCAAATATTCCTGAGCGCGACTGTCAGATCGTCAGATCGTCAGATCGCTGCGACGAAACCAAAAACGAAGACTCGCGAGCGCAGTTCTCCCAGGAAGAGGCAACGCATGCTCGCTTCAAGCCGCTTTGTCACTCCCAGTTCGAATGGACCGTCAAACCGATACATCAATCCAAAGACACGCTGGACATGAAAACAGTCTAGTTTCTGCTGCCGTCCGATCCCGCGTCAAAGTAGAAGATCGCAGAGCGTCTACGGGGCCCCGGGGGAAGAATGCGCCACCCGCCCGAGTGTCACCGCTCGCGCAAAGCCGATCGGGTGACGCGGCAAACGTGTCATTTGCGGGACGCGCCGCTCGCGAACGTCTCCTCTCTCGGCCGCTCGCGGGAATGGGAAGGAAATCCGAGCCCGGCGCGCTTCGCCTCGGCCGCGGCGATCCGTTGCGCTGATTCCAAATCGACGTCGTAATTCCACTCCGCCGCCGCGCCGGAGATAAATCCGAACTGCCGTTTTCCGCCGCGGAGCCGCGAGCTCGGGAAATCACTTGAGCCCGCAGCAGAAAGGAAGTCGGCCGTGTAAACGTCGACGCAGAAAGACAACAGACAAGCGGAATGTGTGAAAGGGGGAATATTCTTCCGACGGCCCGCAGAGCAGCAACGTAATAACGAGAAAAGAAATAGAGATCAAGATCAAATGAAAAAGTGGCAAACAAGGTGCAAGGTCGGTGCAGGTTACTTTGCCTTCCGGGATGTTGTGTGAGCGATTTCAAAGGTAAAAACAAATGTTGGCGGTTTTACTATCCTTCAATTGTCGATGTTCAAACGTCAACTGCGCGGTGATTTCATTTGGGCGCATTTCTTTGGAAACGTCAGCCGGCGTCACAAAGCCGCTTGGTTTCCACTTTTTGGGTTTGGTTTTGAATTTCATTTGATATTTCATATTCATTTGGGCAAGTTTCAGCGAGCAAAAACTGATGGAATGAAGAGGAACGGAGACTTTCTCGCTTGAAAACGGAGCACCAACTGTTTTTTCTCCTGGAACATTTGAATTCTTGTAAGATTCAGCTTTTATTCCGACGCTGTAATCGACGTATGTTTTTATGTCTTGTATTTGTTTTGCTTTTCTTTGTGGCCCTAATAGCGGTTCGCTCGTACACTTGCTATTTGTGCGTGTCGCGTCCGACATACGACACTTCGGCGGCGACAGAAAGGAGCGCGTTGTGCGAGCGACCTTCCCCGCGGCTGAGCAGGTCCGCTCATGACGCGTCATCAGTCTGCGCGAGCAAAGCCAGCGTGTGCTCGTCTTGTCACGTGACGGTGTGGAGGGCGCCCCCGTTTTGAAGGCGCAGACCGCGACAGGGAGGCTGGCTGTTTTTTGGGGGGGGGGCAACTCCCGCGGGACTGCGTGAATATGAAAACATCGCAATTTTGACTCGGCCCGGTAATATTTCTGTTGAACACCAAACGTTATCGATGCGGCGGCGCCTCGAGGGAAGAGTGACTCGACTGACGGGTTTTTTTTTTAAATTTTGATTCTTATTTTTTTTTTCCCAGATAGGAGACGTTGCTTTGATTTGAGAGCAAAAGCAATTGACACGCAAGCGCTGTACGACGGCCGACTCGACTCGCTTCACGACCATCGGCAATTCGGCGGACGGCGAACGATTGTTCGAAAAGCCTTCGAGCCGTTGAATCCCACTTCCAGCGAAGCGTGCTTGAAAACCAAACACCCAAGAATTACAGAATCACATGCTGCGGATTTAAAACAACAACAACCACTTTGGCTTTGGAACACCCCGTTAGCTTAATGCTAACAATGCAACGCAACGCTCGCAGGCGTCTAATCTTTATCCTGTGCGAAAGATGACTCCTGCTACTGCAGCTCACTGAGCGTGGGTGACCATCTCGATATAATGCATTCTATAAAGTCGAGTAAATCTGTATGTCTTCATTACGCTGGCGCCGAGCGGTCAAGGCAAGGAGCAGCACAATGTCGCTGATTGCATTCGTCGTGCAGCAGCAATTGCGGCGGCAATTCTGGAACGTGTGGACTTTGTCCGTTTGGAGCCGCTGCACTTCGGTCTGTTAAATCCGAAGTCCGTTGTTTCCGGCTCCGGTAAATCGCGAAGCTCGAAAGGCGGCGGTGCCATTCGATGCCCGAGGAGCTGCTCCGCCCTTTCCAAAGTCCGTCGCTTGGAAGCACGAGCCTGCAAGACCCCCGACGCGAGCGCTCTCCCCGCCATCTCGGCGGATGGCGGGCAGCCGCGTCTGTGATCTCTTCGCTGCCGCTAATGAGCATAAACGCGCCCGCCGCGCTCACTGAAATCCGAGGAGACGTTCGCACGGGGCCGAAAGCGGAAATGCTTTGCGTTCTCGGCCACTCTTAACCCTAACGCGCCGGAAGACGCGTCTTCGCCCCCTCAAGATAACGAGCTTTATAACGAAGTTGACGGTCACCGGCGGGTAACTCGCTGTCTCAAGCCTGAAGAATAAGCCGAGAGGAGGAGTGTTTCCCGAACTTCAAATGAGCAAAGCCAAATAGACGTGTTTTTCTAGGGGGGGGGGGGAGAAGATTGATTGATTTCTTTTTTAACACAAAAATAGGAATTTATGAAGGAAGAATTTCTTTTTGTTTGAAAAAAAAATATGAGTACTTGTGGCTCAAATCGTATTTTCTTTTCGGAAATAATAAGATTTTCTTCTTGTATCATTACCATTTTTTGTCTGGAAAAAAAATGACTGTTATTCTCTCATGATGACAACTTTGTTATGTTTTTGGTTTTTTTGGTCTCAAATCTGACGTTTTTCTCAAAAATACAACTTTCTCATACAATGACTATTTTTTTGTCGACAGAAAATATCTGACTTGAATTTTTGACAATGACTACTTTAAAAAAAAAAAAAAAAAAATCGGACTTTTTTTCTTTTTAAAAAAAAATACAATTTCATTCTCGTATCATGAACCCTTTTTTGTTCCCAAAAAAATGTCCGATTTTCTCCTCTGATTATGTCTCTGAGCCTCGTTCGCCTTTGTTTTTGGAACGAAATATGATGTTGAGATTCTCGCACCCGTTGCGTCGCCTCGTCCGCTCCCTTCCCTCCGACGCCGTCGAAGCCTAAGCCTGACACTAACTGTTGCTTGAAACCCTAACCCTGATTTGAAACCCAAATCCAAAACTAAAACCCTAACTCTGGCTTGAAACTGTCATTTAAAACCTTAACCCTAATTTGAAACTCCAAATTTGGCTCGAAGCTCTAACCCTATCTTGAAACCTTAAACCAGGTTTGAAAAATTCACACGAAAGCCCAACCCTGTCTTGAAACCCTAACCACGACTCTTAATTTGAACCCCTAATCTCGGCTTCAGCTGCAAATGTGAAGCTCTCGGCCTCGTTTAAAACCCTAACCCGGGCTTAATTTCATCATTTGAAACCAACCGCCTTTTCCTGCCGTTTGACCCCTCTTGACCCTCAGGGATTCGATTCGAACGCCCCACCGGTCAGTCGGCTGCGTCCGAACGGGCGGTCGAGCCTCCTTTGGTCGCCGACCGTGCAAGTGCGGAGGCGAGGCGGGCGGGGAAGCGCCTGGGTGGCACGCGGGGCCTCCCTGGCTGGCGCCTGTAATTTTACCTTCCCATTCATCAGCCACAGATATTAATAATAAGGCCACATCTGGACTCACTTTACTGTCTGCCTTTAACCCTTCCCACTCGCTCACTCGTGGCTGTTCCACGATCCCCTTTCTTTCCGGCTGGGCTCACAATCGGTCACTCATTCCCCTACTCGGGGATTTTTAAATAGTGGCCCTAAATAGTTCCTGTTTAAAAAAAATAAATAAAATAAAATAATCATAATCCATTTATAGCGATGACGGAGTCGGGAACGTGTGAATGATTCCGAACGCAGCGGCTGGTTGGAAGCTGCCATTTTTCTTGACGGCTGCTTTCTTCGGACAAAATTTCGAATGGACATTTATGATGTACGTCAACGTGAACAAAGCCTAAAGATGGCCTATTGTCGTCATTGGCGGCTCTGCGGTGACATCTTGGGTGAAACCAAAGACGACGGGGAGCTTTGAAGTTGTCACGGGCGCTTCGCGTCGGTCTCCTGCTGTAGTGTTCCGCCGTTTACCCGAGCCGGGAGGAAGTGCTTCGACCTGTTTTGGAGAACAAGGTTGCGCGTGTACCCCGTCGCCGCGTCCCTGTGTTCTCTTGTTGTTTTTATGAAGACTTTATTTTTCCGATCAGTCGTCATTTTGGAGATGCGAGGAACGATACGCGATACCCAGAACTGACCGTTAAGCGTGCGTGCGTGCGACTCGCGGCAAATCGCCGTGCACTTTGAAGCCTTTCCAGCTGGTTAGCTTAGGTTAGCTTGCTAGCCGCTAACATCAATAGAGCCCATCCCGGGCTATCTTCGGGCGAGAGGCGGGGTACACCCTGAACCGGTCGCCGGCCACTCGCAGGGCACATAGAAGCAAACAACCAGTCGCTCTCACGTTCACACCTACGGGCAATTTAGAGTCGCCGGTTAACCTAGCACGCGTGTTTTTGGAATATGGGAGGAAACCGGAGTACCCGGAGAAAAGCCCCGCAGGCACGGGCAGAACGTGCAAACTCCACACTGCCGAGGCCAGATTTGAACCCGGGTCCTTAGAACCGTGAGGCAGATGTGCTGACCAGTCGTCCACCGTGCCGCTCCGATATTATACAATAAAGTGGTATTCGTATGAAAAACGTGTAAATGTATGTATGTTCTGACGGAGGCGATCGCGTGAGCTGCTTAACCCCGAAAACGACTTCACTTGTTTGAAAGTCATTTGCGGACTCCGCTTGACTCGCTTGACTACTTTGCCACGGTAACTAGAGACTTGAAAGTTGAAGGTTCGGACCCCAAACGAGACTGACGACTTGCTCTCCTCCCACGTCTGCTGTTTACGCATCGCAACACGTCCCGCGTCTCATTTTGACATGAAACGAGCGTGTGCGACTTGGCCGGCGAGGCTTCCGTGAACGCGCCGGTCCGTCGGCCGCCGAGCTCCGTGTGACATTTCCGGAGAAATTAATGAAAAAGTCCCTCGGAGCCGCGCGCCAGGGCATGTTTACTGTTTTGACGATCGTTAGCGTATTACGAGCCGGCGTTTGATTGACGCCTCGGCGCTCTAAACGGCAGCGCGGTAGTCCGGCGTCTCGCGCGGGACGGCGACGTGTTTGCGGCTTTGCGCTAGCCACCCGCCGCGGTCGGCCCTTTCTCAAATGCATCATCGACGCCTGACAAAAACCCACGGCTTTTTAACATAATCATAGTTTCTCTTGAAAAGTCTCCCGTCCTTTCTTTGTTTTTAATTACCCAACTTCCACTGTAGTCTGATCCAGGCACAAATCTGATTCTAGGCACGTCATATGACCGGGGTCCCCCATAAACAGCAATGTTGGCGTGGCGGCTAACTGCCACCGTAGCACGAGACTCGTCAGCGTGGCGTAAATCACCCTGACGAGCTGTCAAGGTGGAGCCAGGCCACCGCCGCTTAGCCGGCGGTGGCGGCGGGTGACAGAGGTCTGCTGTGTGCGAGCTCGCCCCGACAGACAGCGGCTTTACTGCGCTTTTTCGGCGGCGAGTCGTCCGCGTGCATCACTCATCTGCTCATGAGTCAACACGCATGATGTCAGCCGGCCTCGCACACAACCAGACTGTATTAGCATAAAAGAGCTTATGTATTAAAGAAAGGTTGCAGGTTGGCGGGGGGGGGCCGCCGGCTCTTTTCCATGCTCTGGACTGAGCTGTACCTCCCAGCGAGTGCCACAAACAAGCTGCTAGAAACACTTAAGCGGTTCTCCCCATGCAGAAATAAACACGAGCCAATTAGTGCTCTTATTTTTGGAAGCCGTTCAGCCGCCGACGGTGGTTGACAACGTGACCACGCAGACCAGGCCCGACTGAGACGACTGGAATTTCAGCGTGGACGCCCGCCGATGGACACAGGTGGCAAACGTACTCACGCTCTGTACAGATATTGGGCCAAAGAAAGAGTCCCGATTCAACCTTTGGAGTAAAAGTAGAAAAGTACAAACTCTGAAATGACAATACCCGTTTTGTGATGGCGTGACGGTCCTGGTTAGGGTTAAAGGTTGGGGTTTAAGGTTAGGGTTTTACGGTCGTGGAGTTGTGACTTGACAAATAAAAAAACGCGACATTCGCGAAGCAGGTGCTTTCGAGGCCGGAACGAGACTCCAATCCCTTTCGGAGCGGACGGCGTCGAGCGGTTCTCGTAAATGCGGCGTCTCCGAATCTGTTGCCGCCACCGTTCGCTTTCCCTGCTTCTCGGTCCTCCGTGTCGGTGCCGTCTCACAGAGCCGCTAAGAGGGAAAAAAAACCGAGGCTCGCCGAAAACGATGATGCCTTCTTCTGCGCCGCCGTAGTTTGGACGTGTGACGAGCCAGTCGAAAACATTTTGTCACGTGAGGTCAATTGCTCGGAAGGGAGCCGAAACGGAGGCCGTAATTTACATTTCGACAGGTCGATTGATTTAAAAATAGACGTGATGGGAATTCGAACCTCGTCGACATGGTCATCGAGGGACTGGCGATTGAACTGACTTTTCAGTTCCTCGGATCAATGGCGCGGATGTGCTCTTTTGATGCCGAAATGGATAGGGAGATAGCAGGCTAGTCGTTACGTTTTGCCGAATTACTCAGAAAGGAGAGCAGAGCAAACCTTTTCTTCGTATTTCTCAGAAACCAAATTGCTGCTGTGTTCATTTGTCTTAATTTTTTTTTTTTTTTGAAGTATCTTGAAATGAAAAAAATATATCTGAGGGTGCAACCCTAAACACAACTCTTAACTCTCATGGTTGTGAGTAGTCCCTCGCTGTGTGCCTCCCGGAAGTATTCCCCGCCCCCTACTATTTACAAACTTTACGAAAAGGTCTGTAAGACCCCAAGATCTCAATCAATCAACCAATCAAGATCTCAAGCGCCTCTCTTTTATGCATCATGTCATCAAACAAGGAGATTGAAAAAATCTATTTTTATTTTGACAAAGTAAGGGGTACAAAGTACAGATTTCTGTTCTCAAATGTAGAGAGTAAAAGTCAAAAGTCGTCAGAAAAATAAATACAAACAAAATCGACTTAAATAACGTTACAATGTATTTGTACTCGGTTACTTCCCACCGCTGCGGATGAACAATCAGACCACTATTATCCCGCAAGAGAGAGCGTCTTGATTTATGAAGTGCCAATTGGGAGCTGGGGCTACGCGTAACGCGAGGGGGGGGGGGGGGGGGGGGGGGGGGGGGGGGGGGTGATGCCGGGTTACAAGAGAGCGTCTGTGAGGCCGACCCGCAGGCCGAGCGGGCGAACGTCCTTCTGGGGATTCCGCTGACCTGTGCAGACGGTCGGCCGGACGCCGTCGCGGACGAGGACTCCCGCTGTTCCGCCGCGCCGCTCGTCAGGCTTCATTTAGGATTCCGGCAGGTCGATGGAGAGCCGAGTCATCCATCAACGGCGTCCGTGTTTTCAACGATCGCGCTCGAATGAGGACGCGCTGCCGGCCGGAGTCATTGACGGACTGCGATCGCGGGACCACACCGACCGCTGTTCCGCTCGCGAAGACGTGTCGTGTCCTCGGGCACCTTCAGAACGTCGCTTTCGCTCGGGAACTTTCTTGTCCCGTCGTAGCCGAGCGAGATGACCACCCGGAACGACTTGGAGGAAAGGTTGTCGGAATTCTAAACATTCTTAGGAAATGGAGAAAAAGAAGCAATGAATTGTTACGCTACAAAACAATAACAATAGGACATTCATATTAGACAACATCAGAATAGTTAATTTTCTGAGCCCATAAATTACATCCTAAGACAAGAAAATGCCAACAACCCAAAACACCCCCACAGGCATGAGGCATGAGGGGGGTGTTTTGGGTTGTTGGCGCTTCACTGTTGGACACGTGATGAGCAGCGCCTGGTTTTCTCCACACATGCCGCTTCCAATTAAGGCCAGCAACTTCCATCTTGGTCCCATATCAGACCAGAGAATCTTATTTCTCACCATCTTGGAGTCCTTCAGGTGTTTCTTTTTTGTAGCAAAACTGCATGCGGGCTTTCATGCGTCGTGCACTGAGGAGAGGGAGGCTTCCGTCGGGCCACTCTGCCATAAAGCCCCGACCGGCGACGGTTGACTTTCGTGAACGTATCCCGACTGCATCTCCGAAGCTCAGCCACAGCCTCTTTGGGTTCTTCTTGACCTCTCCCCCCGAGGCTCTTCTCCCGCAATTGCTCAGTTTGGCTCGAGGGAAGGTTCCGGTCGTCCCAAACGTCTTCCGTTTCAGGATTACGGAGGCCACCGTGCGCTCGGGAACGGAAAGTGCAGCGGAACGTTTTTTGTAACCTCGGCCAGATCTGTGCCTTGCCGCAATTCTGTCTCTGAGCTCTTCAGGCAGTTCCTTTGACCTCACGATTCTCATTTGGTCCGACATGCGCTGTGAGTTGTAAGCTCTTATATAGACAGGGCCGTGCCTTTTCTGATCTGATTCATATCCACATATGAAGGAGACATGGGTCGGATTTGAAAATATCGCATTTGTACTGTTCAGAAAATCGGATAAATGTCACGTATTGGCAAAGTGATGCTACGCGATCGTCTCACATTTCTTGACAGCCAGAAAGTGAAAACAGACACTAAGGAATATTTCAAAAGGGTTTCTTTTTTTTCTTTTTTCTTTATTGAATTGTGCTTTGATCAATTTCTGTGTGTTCAAAGCATGTGGGAGGACTAAAACAAAACAAAACAAATACAATGATGTGTCCCTTAATGGCGTCTGGAAGGTATCCTTATGATAAACGGGGCTTCGCTGTCGATGAATTTGAAGTGTCAGAACTTTGCTAAATTGCTGAAATCGGTGGCGGCGACGTGAGTCGGCTTTCCGGAAGCAGGAGTGATTCGCCGTTGTGTGCTCTCGGTCTGCCGCGTAATGGGGCAGGAGGGGGCAGAAAAAAAAAAAAAAAGAAAAAGCCAAGTGCTAAACAAACTGGCAAATGAGAAACCTCCCGAAGCGCCAGAGTCAACAGCGGCAGGCCGGCCCCGCGTGTGTTCAGCTTGAGGCCGCAATTAGGGCCGGGCGCGAAAGTCGGCAGGCGGGCAGATAAGAGCGCGCGCTCGACGGCGCTTTGGTCTTCGTCGCTGCGGGAAATATACGAAACCCCTTCCGCACCTTTGAAACAACTCTCAACTTATTTGACATTTTGAAAAGCATTCCTTAGCGCCTCGTCTCGCTTTTGCGTCACATCGCTTCGAGGAACCGCGAAGACGCAAATTCTCGCTAGCACGGCACTCCCAATGAGAGGCGACGCGTGCTCGCTTCGAGCTGCTTTCCCCCCCCCCGTCTTCACTGGAAAACAGACACGTACGACAAAAGCAAGTCCAACATTGTATATTTGAAAACCCAAATCTTGACCCAAACCATGTCATTTGCTCTAACCAAAGAATGCTACCGTAATCCCAACGTGACACAAGTACGTCTTTTCGCTTTGACACGGCAAAAAGAAGTGTTGTGAACAATCCTGCCGAAGTTGAACGATTTAAAAAAAATCGCCAAGTCTATCAAAATGTGTCAAAAACCGAGACGACTCCGTTCTCGAATGCGGCGGGCATTTCCGTTGAATGCGATGAAACTGCGCCCCGCTCAACTGTCAATCAAATACCCCTACGACGACCTGAAAAATGGATGCTACTTCTTCTAGCATCTGTCTTATGCCAACACATCACTAAATGTATGAGCCGTGAAAACATTTGCACTTAAGGCCTGCGTTGGCTGGCATATATCCCAACGGGTCGTTGCGGGGGGGATTTTGCGCCACAACGGGGCGCTCTAAAGCAGCCAGGCCAGCCCAGAGCCCCGTCCGCACAAGTTCTTACATAGTGGGGGAGGGGCGACTCGTGCCAGACGCCCAAGTGCGTCGCACGGCGCCGATTTTAACTGCGGCCCAAAGAAATCAGGAAAACCGCCATGATTGAGAAAAAAGCTCAATCTCCACAACTAAGTGCTACATAGTTCTCAGTCTGTTCACGTTTTCAGCCATTGTCCGTAAGCATGCGCAACAAATCTCCAAATTCACTGAAATGCAAAAACCATCGATGAGCTAACGTAGAAAGCGATGTGAGAATATTCTGAACTTTTCAAACTGTTCTCACGGGAAAAGACGAAAAGCGCACTCGATTCACGTGCGTCACTGCGCATTTGTGCGCCGAGCGTTTCCTTTTATTATTATTATTTTAGAAAGCTTCATACTTTGTGATGACATTCATTCATTGGACATTTTTTTTCTTATCCTCCAAAAACGACTCGAATTGAGTGGCCTTATTTTGATCAGGGTCATTTTTCAAGAATGAATTGAAGAATTTTTTTTTATTCTGGATTACAAACAAAATTGCCCAGAGAATATGAGTTTTTGTCAAAAATATGAATTCTTGTAATAGGAGGTAGTTGGAAAAAATCGTGACTATTATTGTAAGGTGAGGTTTTTATTGGCGACTGTGATTTGCTTATTATTTTTCTTGCAAATAAATATATATATATATTTTTTGGATGAGTCCATTTGAATAGACTTTTTCATGACCTCGGTAGTTCTATTTTGTCATGAAAGAGCGGTAATCTTCGAGAAAAGTTGCATTTTTCAAGAATCTTTTGGAAATGGCAAAACATAAATAAATAATAATAAAATGATGGCCATTCTTGTAAGATGAGGGGGCAGTTTTCTTCTTTTTTTGTTGTTGTTGTTGTTGTTAACTTTTCTTATGACAACTTGGTTTCTTTTTCTTCGAAAAATCCCAACTTTATTGATGGTTTGTCTTTGGAGTACGGCCCAAAGCGCGTTGAGCGATGATAGGCGTCCCTCCCGGCCACGACAAGATGACATTTTCCAGACTTTTTTTTGGGGCATCGTTTGGCCGTAAACGAAACGAGCGAATTAGCTCATTGACAAAGCAAACAAACAGGCATTTATCTGCCTCGGCCGCATTCTCGGGGCGCTGACGTCGCCGCGTCTTCCAGTAAATTATTACGAGAACGATTCTCGAGCGTTTAGACAGCTTCGCGCACGCTGCCACTTTCCACGGCCGCCGCTCGCTCGCCGTTGTTTACCCGGGAGCGAACAGGCGGCCATATTGTCCCGCCGGCAGCCGCGCGCCAGCTGGAAATACATACGTTGCTACCTCGACGCCTCGGGTTGAATTCGTTCCGCGACCGTGCTCGTAACTCGATTTACTTGCATATCGAATCCATTTGACCCGCTGAAATGAGACACATTTTTGGGGGGCTTGCGTGTTTTTATGTAGAAGTTAACTGCTTTTACAAAGTGTCGTTATTACTGTGCGTACTGGAATGCTCGCGTCATGGACGTTTGTAGGAAGCGACGCAGGAACTGCCGTCACATTGGCTTGCGTGTGAGCGTGAGTCGTGGCCCAAAGCAGCTCCTTGCGAGAGTTGTCATTTTGTATTCGTGTGTCCAATAAACGCTACCTTAATTGCTGCAGCAGCGTGCGACGCAGCAAACCGGTCATCTCGGCAATTCTAACATTTTGTCCCTCATTTGTGAATGTTCCCCATTTGCGTCTCTTCGCAACTTGGACGTCTGGGTAAGCAAATGAAGCGCACCTTGGCTATTCATTATTATTTTGGCTTTGACTTGCGAGCGGAAATGCGCGACATCGCACACCGACTTCACGACAAACAGACGTTTCGGCAGCTCGTCGACAATTCTTAAATGAAGGATTACACGTTATCGTGTATTTCAAACAACCGCACGACTTTGCGCTCCACGAGCCTAATGCTAACGCATCACGGGAAGCGCCATTCGCATGCTAACAGAACTAACATTGTTTTTGTGGTGTTCTAACCTTTTAAGCAAGGGCTATTTTGAACACAGGCAGTGACGCAACACACATAGACAGACAACATCACAACACTCATGGGGATATATTCTTTATCCTCTGACAAGACCGACTGTTATTGTGGCTTACCGAGTCACTCGGTTGTGAAGCTCTTCTTTGTTTTTCTCTGCATGAACGTGTTACACTGCCCCCCGGTGGCCAAGTCGCGCACACCGGAAGGAGCTGCAATGAATTCATCACGATGCGCAAACTGTTTAATTCGTTGCATTGTGAAAAAAAAAAAAAAAAAAAAAAAAAAAACATCTAAATAAAACTGAGTCCGTTTACCACATTTCAATCTTGTGCAAATGATGTGCATGTTCCCCTGAATTCAATTCAAAGGGCGCGTTTGTTTTTCCGGGTCTCTGGAGCGCACTTTGTTTCTCCCAAGTGCGACGAATGTCAAGAAGGGGCCGAGGAGTCCAGCACGTTCCGCCGAATTTCTGCATCTCAACGCGGCCCCGACCAACGCGAGACGGATGCGCTGCACTTGCACGGGGGAAGTCTGGAAGGGCGACCCGAGGAGGAGGAGAGCCCGGGATCTCCTCCTCCTCCTCCTCCTCCTCCTCCTCCTCCTCCTCCTCCTGCTCCTCCTCTTCCTCCTCCTCCTCCTCCTCCTCCTCCTCCTCCTCCTCCTCCTCCTCCTCCCGTGCAGACAACAAGCGCGCATTGACGGTGACGTCACGCGCGCCTCCCAGCAGCATAAAAACGGGGCCGGCGACGAGCCGGCGAGGAGGCGTCCGCTCGCCCCCGGAGTGCAGCCCGTTCCTCTCTCGCGCGTAATTACGCAGCCCGCACGACATGGATCCGAACGTGGCGGCGTGCGTGTGCGCGCTGCTGCTGGCGTCCGTCGGGCTGCTGGCGCAGCGGGCCGGCTGCCAGCACTACTACCTCCTGCGGCCCATCCCCAGCGACACCCTGCCTCTGGTGGACTTAAGGGAGGACCCGGACCCCGCGCTGGACCCCCGGGAGCGGGACCTGAACGAGACGGAGCTGCGCGGCCTGCTGGGGGACTTCGACGGCCGCTTTCTGGCTCTGTCGCCGACGCCGACGCCGACGCCGAGCGGCGACGACGAGCCGCGCGAGGACGCCGAGCCGCTGCAGAAGTCCGGCGGCGCGGTGCCCAAGGAGATCCGAGCGCCGGACTCGGACGGCCAGCTGCAGGGGAGGAGACACATCAAGCCCATCAGCAAGAAGCTGAAACGGCGCTTGCAGCAGTGGCTGCGGGCGTACTCCTTCTGCCCGGTCCGGTACTCCTGGAGCGACCTGGGCGCGCGCTTCTGGCCGCGGTACGTGCGCGCCGGCAGCTGCCCGGCCGAGCGCTCCTGCTCGCTCCCGGAGGGCATGCTGTGCCAACCCGCCGCGTCCGCCCACCTCACCGTGCTCAGGTGGAGGTGCGCGCACCGGAAGGCGGGACTCAAATGCGCGTGGATCCCCGTGCGCTACCCCGTCATCACGGACTGCAAATGCGCGTGCGCCACATAAGCGCAAAAGCTCCATTTTCGCCACGCGCACGCGTACACGACGCAAAACTAATTTGCTTGAAACGGTCGAGTGCGACTTCTCACCACGCCTGCGTTACCAGCTCGACCAATCAGAAGAGCGCACGAGGAAAGCAAATAATCCCTTTATTGATTTTGAATTGCAGATTTTGAACGCGTTTTGTTCATGTTCAACTCAAATGAAGGTGTGCTGTTGCACCCTACACGGGGGCTGCCATTGTGGAAATCAATACAAGTTTCAAAAATGCAACGATTAAAGAATACAAAATGCCCCCCCCCCCCCCCCCCAAAAAAAAACTAAATCAATAAATGCATTAAAACCAATGTCCCCAAAACCTAAACTGTTTAAAAAAAAGCCACTTTTATTCCTGTTTTTGCCATTATTATGCTTTTGTTTTTTTTTTAAAACCACCAAGTGACATCTCAACCATTTGTTAAAGGCTCATATTTAAAAAAAATAAAAAATAAAAAATGTTATAATGACTTTTCACTCCAAACAAATCACCTTCCCCAAAACACAGACTTTTAGTGTTTTAATTAGATGACGTTTTTGTCCGTGTATTTGCATGAGAGGTAAGCCGAATGCAAGAGTCACATTTCAATACATATCATTGAATCAACTTTGTTTTATCGCTTTCAAATAATTGACTTGGAATTTTTTTTTCTTTTTTTTTTTTTCTTCTCTCTGAGAGACACTCAAAAAAAAAATTTTAAAAAAATAATCCAGCATCACAATTCTAGAAACTGGACTAAGCGGTTTTAACCCATGGAATCATAATTTAATATTGATGAAGTCCACCTGACATATGAACAAAATAAGCTCCCTGGTGTCCAACGTCTGGCCCAGGAGCCAATTGCAGTCCACTGCATGTTTGCTTGTTGGCCCGCCACATATAAACGTTCTTATGCTAAAAATGAAACCCGGCCTGCATCAAAATCTCACAAGGACAAAGTTCAAATGTTTAATGATCAAACACTATTTCTTTTTAAATTGTAACGGTTGAATGTTTCAAGATATCAGACTTTATTTAAAAAAAAAAGTATGATTATTAAAAAGAGGTTTATCACATGATTTTGTATTTTTTATTTAAAATTGTAAATAAATGTGTATGTTACAAGACATCACACCATTTTGTACTTTTAAAAATGAAGTTGAAGATATCACGCAAATTTTATAAGAGGATAACAGAATTCTGCTGTTGTTTTTTTTCCTTTAAGTGCCTCGCATATGTCATAGTGAATCGTTTGTTTGCTACCCACAAGGTGAAGCGCCCCCCCCCCCCCCCCCCCCCCACACCCAGCCACCCCCGCCCACCCTGTCCCTCTTCCATTTTTCTTTTTTTCTCTGGGGTATGATCATGTACATGTTGCGCGTCACTCAGTATTATTTGTAACCGGAGCGGACTTTATCGACGGACGCTCTGGCCCGGAAGTGCCGTGTATTTATGAGAGGTTCATTGTGGCTGATTTCTATCCTGTAAATTAAGGACAATTTTTGTACTATTTATTCTTTATATTCTTGTAATAAAGCGACACTGACGTGATTTCAAGCGCACTTGCTCTCCTTCTTTCAATGAATTCAATGCAGGGTTGTAGTACTGCGTCGTGCCACAACGTGCCTGGCAGCACTGAGCTCTACTGGAAGACATGCAGCGTAACGAAGAGCAAGAAGGGCTGCGTGAAAGTACACACAGATGCAGCAATATCCTACTTCACTGGGTTCTGTGTCAAAGGCCGAGACCGATCAAGTTCAGTTCCAGATTGCATGTGAACAGGTGTGTGAAATGGGCTGTGCGAATGTACGCACGAGGACACGGCGATTCCCCACTTTGCCGAGTTCTGTGCGAAAGGTGCAGGCCGATAAATCCCGGTTCTACTTATGCATGGATTTTACAGAAACTGTGAAAGCACTTTCGCAGACACGGTAATATCGCGCTTTGCTGGCTTCTGTGTGAAAGGCGAAGGTCCATGAGCTCACGCATGGAGAAGGCCTCGACAGATTGGTCCATTTTGCCGCAACCCTGCACGAAAGTAGCTCGCGTTTCAGTGAAAAAGCTTTGGCGCTCTCATAAATTGCCTCATTTGGACGACAAAACGAGCGCAACCGAAAACCCGAACTTGAAACCTGAACCTCGCCTTCAAATCCTCATTTGAAGCCCTCGGACGACCTTCGGACGAGTTTCGTCTGCATTATGCCGGGCGATCTCCTTTTATCATCTACGTGTGAGTCTCGAAAGCGGCGCCAAAGCTAACGAGGAGTCGCCGCCTTTGATCTGGAAAACATCTCGACTTATCAGAAGTCGATCCGCTTTCGGCACCGCCGTCTCGCTCGAGCAGCTGCGAGCGCGAGGGAGCAGAGGGGCGCTGAGATAAAAGAAACCGAAGGAGATGCGGAAATTGACGGACGGCTCGTAGCCGCCGGCAAAGCACATTTCGCCTCAGCCGATTCGTGCGAAGACGAAGCTCGATGGCGACAAATGGCGCTTCGCGACTTCAAAGGTAAACGCCCACTTCGTTTCCCAAAACGGAGGCCTTTAATGTTGAGTCAGACCCTACGATGAAAAGCTTAAAGGTCGGATGGTCACATAGGTTACGGGGTCAGTTCAAATTCATATTTGCATTGTTCATATGTTGTGCAATGCACGCACGTCACTTTTCAACCATAGTTCAGCTAAAAATGAGGTTTCATACATATCATTTTGTTCCGGTTAAGAGGAAAGTGTTTCGACTGTCACACTTTCTCTGTGCCCCGCGATTGGCTGGCGACCGGTTCAGGGTGTGCCCCGCCTCCCGCCCGACGATCGCTGGGACGGGCGCCGGCACGCCCGCGACCCGCGTGAGGAGAAAGCGGTACAGAAAACGGATGGACGGATGGATGGATGTTTTTTTAAATAAGATTGATAGCCGTATCAGTGATATCAGCCCTTCATTAAAAAAAAAAACTTTATTGAAAAAGGACATTTGTGATAGCGTTCATTGCTAACTTATGGAAAACATTGGCGTTTGCTTTCTCTTCCTTGAAAAGTTGTCTCGTTTCACGGGCGTGTTGGGGGCCGCAGTCTGGCGCTCTCCCACGCGCCGCCTAATTGCAGTGTTTTCAAACGTCGTCTGCGTTCAAACGTTCACGGCTGATCTTTGGACATTTTTGTCTGCCGTAAATTCAATTTGATGAGTCGGGTTGGCGGGTTTCGACGGCGGGCGATCCTACCTTTTGATGTGCGAGAGCTCGTTAATCGGAAACCTCGGCCGGTATGCGAGGTCAGAGCCCGCTTTGATGTCGCCTCTGCCGAGCGTGCGCCCGACCGACGTTTGGGAAAGATCAGGAAGCGTGGCAACCTTTCTACGCCTCGCGGCCGCGAGGCTGTCGGTTCGGCGCCGTCCGAGGGGCCCTCCTGCCTACGGCACAACTGGACACGTTTATTTGTCAACTGGAATTCAAACGTTTACCACCGACGACATACTATATATGGTCTTCAAGTGTGCTTTTCAACGGGTAGGCGTGGAGGAGGGTTTGGACATGGGACCTCAGAACCGTGAGGCCAATGTGCAAACCGGTCGCGCACCGTGCCGTATTATGAAGCGCAAAACACGACAACGGAGACCTCAGACAGTTGAGCAACCGAATTGCATCAAGCAAGAACGGGAAAGAATTCCGCCTACAAAGCTTCAACAATTTGTGTCCTCGGTTTCCGAGCGCTTATGAAGTGCCGTCATTTAAGGCAGTGGTGAACATGCCGGGTTGAGCGGAGATGAAATGCTAATCGTTATTAGCATAGCTTTAGTTTAACGCTATGTGCTTCAGAAAGGGCCAATCTCATCGACGACCTGACGGCGCCTCAAGTCTCCGCTGGTCGCGGAGACGTCTCCTGGAGACGAGCCCGGTCGCCGAGGAGTTGCGGTAAATTCGGTGACCCTTTCCAGTCCCCATTGGCATCGCCCCGGTATTTTGTTCTCCCGAGTCGCCGCTGCTCATCGGTCGCGCGGCAGTCGCGGCGACGTCGCCGCCATTTTATCTGCATTTCCACCTACCGTACAGTGAAGCCCCGTTTATCGGGCGTTACGCACACATTACACGCAGCATCGGCTAGTAACTAATTACATGTAACCAGATTGCATATTTCAATTACAAAATGTATGTTATTGTAATCTATTACATTACTGGCAGAAAATATGTCATTAAATTACAGTTTTAAGAAAATTGCCATCTTTAAAGCGCGTTCGTACTCGCAGGCTAAAAGTGGAGAGTGGAATGAATAGTGGAAAACACTTTACTAATAAAACAGGCATTCTACTAGTGCATTGAATTGTCTGACGAGTGAGGACAAAGAGCGTACTAGTACATACAGTACGCAGAAATATCACAGTAGTGGAAAAGACCTTTATAGTCATACTACTAGTGTGCTGAATTGTCTTACTAGTGAGGAAAAAGAGCATACTAGTACATGGACCTGAAGCTGAAAATGTAAGGATCTGGAATAAACGATTAAATGGGTTGCCATCCGAGTTTCGGGGCCGGTCAGACACTTGGACTCCGTGGTGGCGACGGATGTCGAGCAAGGTAAGACGGATGGCGCGCTTTGTTGTTCCAGAGCGGGACGAGCTCCTCAAATCAACACAACTTTGTTGATTTAGAATCCAGCGAGGGCGGCTCGGGTTTCCGAACGTCTCCTTTGAAATGGAAGAGCGGGCCGGCCCGGACGCCACGGTCCAGACTGAGGTCCGGGGTCCCGGACAGTCCAAACATGCGCGCTTCAAGTCGAAGCGCAGACGATGCAATGCAAATGTTTGGATTCTTCGAATGCAGATGGATAAATAACACAAAGAGTACATTTGAATGCATTGTACAATCCCATTTTTTAATATGGCTTAGCCTCCAATTTGTTCACATTGACAATATGGAACCCCCCCCCCCCCCCCCCCCCACCTAGGAAAGAGTATAAAGAAAAATGATCTGTTGACATAATAAAAGCTACAGCGTACATGCACTGTAATGTGATTTTCTTCGTGTATTTTCAATTATTGAATGAAACATTTTTGTCACTGTTCATGCAATGAATTTAAAATGTGTATTTCATTTCTTTTCCAGGTGTGTTGAATTTTTTTTTATTGAATAACATTTTCATGAACGGTTCAGGTATGTTTGATTTGATTGAATTTCCTACAAATGTGTATTGACTTCAATAACTGTGTATTCAATTGCTTTGATGAAACCTTGCATTAACTGTACAGACATTGTTTATGAAATTAACTTTTTAAATGTGTTTCATTGAATCACTTTTCAATTAATTTAATAAAACTATATAACTGTGCAGGGGGGGGGGATTTTTCAAAATTTGTATTTAATTCAATAATAATCATAATACAGGCAATGTTTCAAACATAATTCAATTCAAGTCCTAATTTGTATTTAATGTAATACAGAATACAATGATTATGCAAATCCATTCCAACCTATACTCAATTGAATACACTACAAAGGCGAGCTACTTAATGTTAAAACTGCTATACTTTGTTTTTTTGAATTTGATGCCAGCAACAAATTCCCAAAAAGCTGAGACAGTTTTTACGTTTTCACTTTTCCTTTTAGCAACACTCACTAAACGTTTGGGAACTGAGGACACTAATTGTAGGTGAAATTATTACCCATTCTTGCTTAATGTACAACTTGAGTTGCTCAACAGTCCGGGGTCTTTGTTGTCGTATTTTGCGCTTCATAATGCGCCACACATTTTTAACGGGAGCCGGGTCTGGGCCGCAGGCAGGCCAGTCCAGTACCCGCACTCTTTTACTACGAAGCCACGCTGTTGTAACACGTGCACAATGTGGTCTTGCTGAAATAAGCAGGGGCGTCCGTGACAAAGACGTCGCTTGGATGGCAGCGTATGTTCCTCCAAAACCTGTATGTACCTTTCAGCATTAATGGTGCCTTCACAGATGTGCAAGTTACCCTTGCCGTGCCATGAACCGCACCCATCCTTGCTGATGAGCCTTTCAGACATACTGCTTGTTTCCTACTCAAACATGACACTCACCTGTTACCATTTAACCCGTTCACCTGTGTAATGTTCCAGGTGTTTTTTGAGCATTCCTCAACGTTCCCAGTCTTTTGTTGCCCCTGTCCCAGCTTTTTTTTTTTTTGAAGAAAGTGTGTCGTGATCATGAGAAAAGATGACGCAGTTCATGCAGTGAATGACGAACGCCACATAATTTTGTATTTTTTTTTTGTATTTTTTTTTAAAAAGCCACTGACGTTCAACTCCGGCTATACAACGAGTCAGCGATTCACTGTTCTGCTCGATGTCGCTTTTGACAACAAGCTCAGTTTCTCTGCTTTTTGTTCAGAAAGCGGCGTTTTTGTTGAAACCAACGTATGTTCTATTGCTGATTATTTACTAAACAATAGAGAAAGCTAGAAACAAACTTTTGGGTGGCGAAAAGAAGACGGTTTACTCTTCCTTCTGGTATTTTGGGTGTTTATCTTGTCATAGAACACAATATGGTGTTGGTCTTGATTGAAAGTTTTTCTTTCCAAGATGCGGTTTTCTAATCTTGAAAAGAACAATGTCAATATTGTGATGTTAAGAAACTCAGAATGTCAAGCGTACAACTTTATGCTTCTATTCCAATAATTCATTTTACATTCTGTTAAAAACCTTTATTCTCTAAAAAAAAAAAAATATTCTATAAAAAAAATATATATATGCCTTTTGTTCTCAAGAAAATCATAATCATATAATAATAATAATAATAATAATAATAATTTCCTCCCACGTCCCCCCCAAAAAACGCAAGGTAGCTTGGTTGAATTTGTCTGGCGACCAGTTCAGGGCCTAGTGAGAAAATAAGCAGAATGGAAAATGGATGGATTGATGGACGTAACAGATATAAGAGATTTGCTTTCAAGTCCAACAGCGTCATCTAGTGGCGCGGAGACTCCCTCACAAGCCTAAAGATCGTCTGGCGTGGAGGATGGCAATAGAAGTCACCGCCGTCGACCTGCAGGGCGCCGGTGGAAATTCAGCCACTGCGGGTCGAAGTCGAAGTCGCAGAGGAAGAGGTGGAAAGCCGCTTCTTTGGCAGAAAGAGAAGAGGAAAGCGCAGTACTCCGTCATCGGCTTTCTCTCGATCGACAAAGACACAATGTAGCTCCTTCTGAGCTTCTCTGCACTTCTCCATCAACATCGGCGGTACTCTTTCGAGGCATGAAACCGTACTCACTTCTGTCCCTGAGTCTATCCTCCACTACTCTTTCCCATAACTTCATTGTGTGGCTCATCCACTTTATTCCTCGATAGTTGCCCCGGTTTTTAAAAATGGCCACCAGCCCACTTTTCCTCCATTCCTCAGGCATCTTCTCCGCCGCTAGAATTCTGTTGAACAAGCTGGTCAAAAAGTCCACAGCCACCTCTCCTCGATGCTTCCGGACCTCCACAGGAATGTCATCAGGACCCGCTGCCTTCCCATTTTTCATCCTCTTTAAAGCCTTTTCTAACTTCCCCTTTACTAATCATTGCCACTACCTGCTCCACCACACTTGCCTCTTCTTCTTCTTCTCTTCCTTCTCTCTCATTTTCCTCGTTCATCAACTCCTCAAAGTATTCTTTCCATCTATCCAGCACACAATAAACACATGTCCGTCTCTATCCTTAACCGCCCTAACCTGCCGCACATCCAAGAATCCGATTATTGCAGTCACTTTATCATCTTGGCGTAACGGTGGCGAGACCGCACAATCTCGGTCAGCGCCATATCATTCCTGCCCAATTTGGCACAATCCCCATTTTGGGATGAACAAAAATATCACTTTACTGCAGCACGTGAGGACAAAAAGTGGAATTGACCGCCAACATCGCTTTTTCAACAATGAAGTCAGCATAAATAATACAAAAGAAAAAAAAACAGAATACAACGATTCGCAAATCATGTTCGACCTCTATTTGAATTGAATACGTTTGTAGGATTCCAATTTCTCGGAGTCTTTGTCTGTTGGGGGATTTAAAAGGTAGAGATCTTCCAAATAAACATGCTCATGTCCTTTGAACAATCGCTAAATTGTTCAACTTTTTGTAATTTAAAAAACAACAACAATGTATCTTGAAAGAGAGTAAGCAATGTGTTTTCTGATAATGCCACTTGCACAAGAGTAATTCAAGAAGCTTTTTGTTATGTCGGTAGATGAGATTCACAATAAAAATACAAATATCATTTGTCTATAAAATATAATTCATACTCGTTTTGCCATGCTTTTAGCATGAATGTAATTAAAACTTGTGAAATGCAAATGTCTTTTTTTTTTTTTTTTTTTTACTTCGCTATATAAAAAGACAAAATGCGGAGTAAAAATAGAAATATTTATTTGTGCTGTTTGTGGACAGTTTACAAGCCAAATATGATTTTTGGTGTACTAAAAAAAAAAAAGATTGTAAAAACCATTTAAAAAGTACATGCAAATAGGAAAATGTCTTGATGAATTCAAATGAATGATTACATTGAAGACAAGCTTTATTCGATATTTACGACAGGTGAAACGGAAGAGCTTGTCAAATTAATTTCAATACATATTTTTGACATTCCAAGGCCCCCCCCCCCATTTTATGACGGTTTTGCGGTTCTTATTCGGGCCGGTGACGTCACGGGCGTGACGGTGTGCTCGCGACGTCGCGCGTCAACCGACGTGCGAGTGACAGACCAGCGGAGGACGCGCGAGGCGAACAAAGACCGAGACGGCGGCGAGGAGGACGGGAAGATGTCGGCGGGCCCGTGCGAGAAGTTCCAGGCGAACGTCTTCAACCGAGCCAAATGTCAGAACTGCTTCAAGTCACGCGAGCTGCACGTGCCCGCGCGTCCGCCGACGGAGCACGTACGTTCCCGTTCAAAACCTCCCACCCGCTAACAAGCGTCTTTATTTTTGATTTGTTTCTCTTCTTTGCTCCGGCGAGCTCGTGCCGTTGAGCTGCTTTTCGTCGCTGAGGTCCCACGCGAGTCACGTGACGTCCCCTCGAGTCCGAAATCGCAAGAAAGGTGCTTGCGCGCCTTTCATATCTGATCCCAGAACCGTTTGCTTCGCGTTCGGTGCTCGGTTCAAATAGGAATGGCGCTAAATGCACCAGTAAAGCGCGGTAAACCAGTCCAAACTTTTGGACACCAAGTAGAAATAAACAAGCACACAAAAACAAAACATTGAATTCAAGTACCACTCAAGTGACTCTGATATTAAAATACAGGACCGACATTTTTATCATAAACGTATGACGATATGTATTTGGTTTTTTTTGTCATTTTCCAAGAATAAAGTCCAAGATTGACATGAAAAACCTTTCAATTCGACATCAAGTTATATGAGCATACTGACAAAGGGGGAAAACAACACCCGCCCCCAAGGTTTACAATTTTACAGGAATGAAGGCAAAACACACAAATTGTACTTCAATAAAAGTTCCAAATGAGTTAAAATCCATACAGATGGAATGAAAACGCAGTGAACTTAAACGTTAAATACAACTGAACTGTACTTGGGCAGTGATTGATTTGCGTCGTGGTACGCAGGCGACCCCTTGTGGTCCTCGTACCGCAACTTCTCCTGTCTTTTTGTCTTCTGGATGGTTCGGGACGAAATTGTCCACACGTGTGAATTTGGGTTTGTCTGCGCGTGTCCCAGCGGCAACTTGCGACGAGCTGACTTCAAAACCAAATGTTCCGCGTGATAGATGTGATCATTTGTGCGATGATGTTCGCGTTTGTAACTGTCGCTGTGCTGCCTTAGGCCAAGGCGGTGTACGCCGGCTGGCTGTGTTTGGCGCCCGAGGGGACAGATTTTGACAAAGCGGCCCACGGATCACGGGTAGGCGGCGGCGTCCGGTCTTGATCCCGCGATGCTGACGACGATGATATTGCTGGCGAAGCCAATGATATTATCATAATCGCGATGATGATGATGCTGTCCTCTGGTCACTTTTTGGTTTTCTTCCTCCCCCCAGAAATGGCAGCGTCGTTTCTTTGTGCTGTACGAGGACGGCGTGGTGACGTTTGCGCTGGACGAGCTGGTGAGGCGGCCGCGTCGCTCCAGATGTCGCGCACAAGAGGATTTCGGATTAGTCCGATCACTAATGCACATCAGCCCCCTCCTCCCTTCCCCCCTGCCTTAACCTTTGTACCCTCCTCAAATGTACTATGTTAATACAGCATGCATCAAAAATGTTCCAGCTTTTTTTTTTTTATAAATCACTTCAGCAATTTTAGACTTCAAATTTCGGACAAAATTTCATGCCACAAGCTGCAACAGACCAAATGAGCACAAAATCCAATACTAAAACTCTCAGAGGAGGGCGCCACGGGTTAAAGGTCATCGATTCACCCCGGTAATGCCGATTTGTTTTGTTTTTTCGCTTCCAGCCGAGCACCTTGCCTCACGGCATGCTGGACATGAACACGTGCACGGCCATCTTGGACCCGGAGCTGCGCACCGGCCAAAAGAACTCGTTGTGTATCGTCACCATGGAAAAGGAGGTCTACGTCCGCGCAGACAACAAGGACGCCATCGGCGGGTACGTACCTTCTCGCGTCCTGCCTTTCTTACCAGTTGTCCTTTTGTTTCCTGTCCTCTCACTTCCTTTCTTTCTCACTTCTGCCTGTCAACGCACATCCTGTTTTCTCCCTTTATGGGCTCCATCTTCGTGACCGGTGTAAATCCGGCACGACGTGCGGCATAACTTTGCGCAGAGGCGGAGGAGACCCGGTGTTGGTCGATTCGTGGACCAGCTTTGCCCAGCGTATCTACAAGAGGGCCGTCTGCATCACTGTGGGAGTGATCACAGCCGACTTCACTATGGCCCATCAAAGCGGCTCCTCTCGTTCCCTTTAAATGCGGCATTTTGACATTGCGGAGTGCAGAAGACCGGATTTCTTTCCTAAGAGGAAACTGATTTTCAGGAGTCTGGGAGGTCGAAGCGTGCAAAGTATGTTTATGGGGAACCGCAAGCAGACCTCGACAGGTGGATGATGTCAAATTGGCTTGTAAAATTGGCTATAATAATAATAAGAATACATTTAATGAATTGATTTTTACAAGGATTCACGGCTTTGATGTTCACATATTTATGAATGGATTTCATCTGACATCCACCGCAGTATGTCTGCCTGTGCCCCGATCAAGTTCACCAAAATGGTGTTAGACCAGCGGTCTACCTTGTTAGATGTGGTCTTTTTTTTTTTTTTTTTTTTTTTGTCCTGTTCGGCTGTTAGGTCAAGCAGAATGGAGGATCTGTATCCCTTTAATGCCGGAACAGTTTTACTGTGTCGCGGAGGAGTTGCTCAGCTGCCGCTGTGGTTCCTTAGTATTATAATGGGTATTTATTGAGAATCCGAGTCGATCAGTCAAACAGAACAAAGTTAGACGTGGTCTGAGCAGACGTAACTTTGCACATGTCCAAGGGCACACCCTCATTGCCCCGGAACGCCAGCTTGGCACAGACCCGTCTGGCGAATTGGTAAACCTGCGCAGCGAGCCTTCCGCTTGCACAAAAACCAGGATACGTTAGCATTTGTGGCCCACTGGAGATGAGGCATCTATGAAAATAGAACCCTTTGTCTTCACACTTTGGGTCATCGTTTCGCTGCTGATGATTCGCGTGTGCTGTCCCTTGCCAGGTGGAGCGATCAGCTTGCTGTCTTCGTGCAGGACGATGCCAACAACCTCAAGAAGAAACGCAAAGTGGACGCTGCGAGCGTGCAGGTATGAACGTCAAAACTGTGATGTCTTCAAAGGTCAGCTGACCATCCACTGTTGTTCAACCGAAGCACTCTCTCTCTCTCTCTCCCTCTCTCTCTCTCTCTCTCTCTATCGCAGGAACCTTCTCCCGCCAAGATGGCCGCCCCTGACCCCACCGTTCAAGCGCCGCTGATGGCAGGCGGTGGCCATTGGCAGGAAGACCAACAGGTGGAGAGGAACCCTGCCTGGACTGTAACAGGATGTGATCTCGCCAATCCAGAACACACCCTCGCAACAGGTGCAGTCCGAACGTCAGCCAATCATAGCCGCTTCCTGTTCAATCACTCGCTTTCCTCGCACTTCCTGTCTTCACACTACCCGCTTGCCGTCTTTACATTTTGTGCCCCGGTTCCTATCCTCTCTCTTCCAGTCCTCTCACTTCCTGTCACCTTCTTTCTTCTCAATTCCCGTCTTTGCGTTTCCTGCTGACGTTTCTTTCCTATCACTTCCTGCCATCCTTCCCTATCCTTTCACTTCCTGTCTTCTCACGTCCTCCGTCGACACTTCCTGCTCTCATTCCTTTCCCATCACTTCTTGCCTTTCCATTTCCTATCCTCTCACTTACTAGCCTCTCACATCTTGTCCTTTCACTTCCTTTCGTCACGCTTCCTCCCCTCACGTGACCCGTCTTCTCACTTCTTGCCGTCTGTCCCGTTTTGTCACTTCCTGCCTTCTGACTTCTTCTTCTGTGGTTCCTCTGCACAGACTCCCATGTGAGCGACGTCGGCGACGCGCACTCGACATGCGGAAGTTTGCATCCGGACCGTGAGCCAACTGAGCAGGAGACAAAGAGCATCCAAACGTGCGCCGACAACACGGACGCGAACCAATTAAGGTGACCAGGCAGTCAACTCCCCGCTCACAACTCGTAACCAATCAGCGAACGTGCGATCAAGGTCTGTTTGTGTTCTTTACGTTTGGCAGCTGTGACGTTTCAGCAGGGAAGCGACCGATGAGCGGCGAGGCATCCGGGATGCAAAGGGAAGAGAGGGCGCGCTCGTCCAGGCGGGGCAGGTGTGACGCTCGAGAGGTACGCACGTGCGTCGGGAAGATCCTCTCATTTCATCTTTCATCCACCTCACCCAACGTATTCACTTACTGAGCAATTCATTCACTAATTAACCCACTTAGTAAATACTAACTCACAAATACCCCATTCACTCACTCACTCAGTCACACACTGACTCACTCCAGCTGTGGAGGCTGCTTCTAACGAGGCTTGGGTGTGCGTTGCCATGCGCGTATGGTCATTTTGGACCCGCTCCGCAAACGGCTTTTGGATCGCAATCTCCTAAAAGCTTCCGGCGGTGCAGTGTGCGCTAATCCTCACTGCTGAGCCCCCCCCCCCCCCCCCTCGCACAACAGTCCCCAATGTCCCAGTTGACTTGGAATCGTGTAAACATCATGTATTGGACTAAAATGTGTCTTTTTTTTGCAGCCAGATTTACTCAACTTCAAAAAAGGACGGCTGGCGAAGCTGGACGACGACGCTCAGGTGAACATCATCCTCACCTCCGTTAACTATATGCAGCGGTCCGAGGAGGCCTCCAAGGGCCACATTTGATATTTAACGCAATCGATGAATCGACATGACATGATGGTCCAGTCCAAAAACTCTTCACTGGTTCAAGCCCTCGTGCAGGGCTCCGCCACCAAGTTTGGCCCTGGGCCGAATTTTTTCCCGGCAGTTCAATCGCGAGCCGTAATTGCATTTTCACCACTTTTTTCTCATTTATACTATTGTATGGCGTGCAAAAACGTCATTTCATGAACTTTAATGAACACTCTAACTGTATTAAATAGGATAACGATTTGATTTCTTTCTGTGTGTGCGCATGAACTTTGTCTTTGTCTCCCTCCAGTGGAGAAAGTACTGGTTTGTCTTGTCTGCTGACAGCCTGAAGTTCTACAAGGACACAATGGCCGAGGAGGTTCGTCAACACGCCTCGTTTCCATGTATTTATGTGGCTTTTTAGTTTGTTTCTCTTTCCTTGCTTTAATTGTGGTGTGCCTTTCTTCCTCTCCTCCAGGCTTTGGAGCAGGAAGGCGAAGTGGACCTGAGCGAGTGCTTCAAAGTGTCAGAGCAGCAGGTGCAGAAGAACTACGGCTTCCGGATCCACGTGAGACGACACAGTCGGCATTTCAATTCAACTTTTCCTTTTGTCTGCGCCAGCATGAACTTTGAAGCTTCTTTCAATGTCTCCCAGACTCCAAACGGCACCTGCACGCTGTCGGCCATGACAGCAGGAATACGGAGGAACTGGGTCCAAGCTCTGGTGAAAAATGTCCACACCACTCCTGCTGTCACCAGGTAACTTATTTCCAACTTTCCAACGTTCAATTATGAACATACAACTCAAATATCATAACTTCTGAGCAGCCAACATACAAAAGTTCAATTGTGAACATACAAACTCATATCAAGTCCTAAAGGTTAAACTTACAAATGTTGTCTTTGGGGCTGTCAATTGATGATTTTTTAAAATCAGATGAATCACACTTTTGTATTTTGATTCATCGTGATGAATCACAGGCGGCGCCAAATTTACCACCCATAAAAGCGTTTTGTATTTTAAGCCACCCTAAATGTCTTATGCACAAAATAAGCTTACATACAGTATGTCAACTTCTTGAATTATAAAGTTTGTTAACTAAATAATAATGAATATACAATTCTATACGATAATTGTTTTTCTGATTTTCCAATAAGTGTACAGATGTTAACCTGCGACTGTACAAACTTCAATGTGTGCACGTATTTACCTATCATGAGCATATGTTTAATTTAGAACATCAACTTGCATACGTTAACTCGGTCGACTCCACCCTAACTCTCCTAACTTTTGTTAACCTCTTAGTTCCCAAAGTTTTGACTTCTTCTTTTCAATAAACTTTCTCCATACTGTATCAGCTTACGTACCTGCACATCATATGCGTTACATGTGTGTACTACATACAGTTTATCAGGCTCAGTCGCGGTCGTCAGCCCTAACCTCGACTCTTCGGTCAAACCGGACGTGACCCCGGATCGGTCGGAGCCGGATCGGCGTTCCGAGCCCCGGAGCGTTCTGGAGCGAAGGCGGGAAGGCCGTTACAAGACCTTCGACTGGGCCGACTTTCAACCTCCGGGCAGATCGGCTGCAGACGTCGGTGGATCTCCGCCGCCGCCGCCGCCGCTGTGTCGCGAGCTGGAGAAGAGAAGGAGGAGGGAGGCCAGGAGGAGGCGCTACGAGAGCATCTTGGGCTTGTCTCCCGGGCGTGAGGTGATGGGCGACGCGGCAGGGGCTGCCAGTCTGAAAGATGAAATGGAGGCTTGCTGGAAGCAGGTGGAGAGGAAGAACTCCATGAAGAGCGCAAGGATCCTCCACATCAATAACGACAACAATGCCGCCGACTCCGTGCACGACTACAAGGAGGCGGTTAGTACCTTTACGCGTGTCCGTCGGTTCATCAGAATGGCGAGGCAGGCGAATGTTTCTCTGACGCTCAGGTCAACTCACTCATTAACAAAGTAATGCACTCATTTCTTTATTAAGTCACCTATTCAATAACTGACTCACCAACCTAACGCGGTCCATAACTTGCTCACTAACCCGCAAACTTACTCCGTAACTCGATAACAAAGTAACACTGACCAACATGGTCGTTAAATCACCAAGCAAGTAACTCACTAATTAACTCGATAACTTACTCCTTCCCTAACTAACTCACCAGACAACTCACAAACTTGCCAACTGGTCACTCACTCACCCCCTAACTAATTCACTAACTTGCTAACTTTCACGCTCCCTCATTCATTACCTCACTAACACCAACATAACTCGGTCTGTAACTCACTCATTCCTTTACAAACTTGGTAACTCAATAACAAAGTAACACTAACATGCTAATTAACTCACTAACTAACCCACTAATTAACTCAATCATTTACTGCTTCCCTAACAAACTCACCAAGTAACCAACTCAGTGATTAACTCAGAAACTGGCTAACCTACCCAACAACTCATTCACGAACAAAGTAGCAAACTCACGAATTGGCTCATGCACTCACTCATTAACACACTCACTCGGTAACTCACTCACCGACTTGCGAACTGACTCGCTCGGTCACTCAATAACAAAGTAAGACTAATTAATTCACCAACCAATTAACACACTACTGAACTCAAATCATGAGCTCATTGACCAACTAAATCACTGACGAACACAGTAACAAACTTGGTAATTAAGTCAAACTGGCTAACATGTCAAATAACTTGCCCACCAACTAACTCACTCAGCCACTTATGAACTCACAAAACCACTAATTGGCTAACTCGCTCCTTGCTAACGCAGAACTAACTAATTCACTCACGACCTAATTGACCAACTAAAGTGACCTACTTAGTTGTTAATTCAGAAACTCTTGAACATGCTCACTCACCAACTTTAGAACTCACTAACAAAGTTAGAAACTCACCATTTAACTGACTAACTGGCTATGTCACTCACTCGCTAACTAATTCACTGCTAACTCACCTACTAATTCAACTCACTACCTAATTCACCAACGCACCCAATGACTTAAGAGTTTGACTCAATAACAAAATGCCTAACATGCTAGTTAACGGACCGACCAACTTATTCACTAATGAACTCAATCCCCAGCTCCTTCACCAACTCACTCGCTGACTAACACAGCAACAAACTCAATAACTAACTCGGAAATGGGGTAACATGCCACCTAACGTAATCACCAACTGAGTACCTCACTAAAAAGGTAGAGTCACTCACGCACAAACCTACTAGCTGGGTAAGTCACTCATGCAATAGCTAATGAATTCACCAAGTAATTTAACTCAGTCATTGAGAACAAAGAAGTCAAAGTGAAACTGAGAATGAAGCTGATGTTTAGTATTGCTAACGAGCTATTTGAGACTTAGTTGTTTGTGTGTTTGAAGTTTGAGGATCTGAAGCGTCAGTTGGAATTGTCCGAGCGCGGCAGACAGGAGCTGGACGCTCGCCTGAGCTCGTGCACTTATCAAGCGACTGCAACGGTAAACATGCGCATTTCGTTGATCAGTTAAACATTACCACGGCATCAAGTCAAGTTTCCTCCTCTCTCGTCTTTCCCGAAGTTGGAGTGTTTGCAAAGATCTGGAGATGGTGGTCACTCCCTGGGTGAAACTCGGGTGTGTGGAATCACAGGAAGTAGAATACCAGAGCATCAGCTTCAGCATCTTGACAATGACAAGGAGACGCCAGCAACGTGGACGTGTGACACGGATGAGGATTTACTTCCCCTCTGGTGCGAGAGCTCGGCTCCCGCGGCATCAGACAGCTCAGACCTTCAGACCATCGGTGAAGCTCAAAACGAACCTGTGGACTTGGAGGATTTTATTGGGGATCGGCTGGAGATTCCAAGGAAGGACAGTCCACCGTGTCCAGACTCTATAGGCGATTGCCGGTCCTCCACCTTGGATGCCTTGGCCGAGGCGGGCGGCGACCAAGCGGCGGTCGTGAAGCTTTCCCAGGAAGTGGAAATCCTGGGTGGCCAGAAGGATGCCCTCGACCAGCGCAACCAGGAGATGCTCAACCAGCTGAGCGAGGCAGACCGGGAGATCCAACGTCTTAAGGAGGAGCTCAGCCTCAGGTGTACAGAACAGCTTCCCAAAAAGATGGAGGACCTGCAGCAGGAGCTTCTGGAGAAGGACCAGCAGCTCCTGGAGGCACAGACTCTCATCGCCTCCCTGGAGAACAGGCTGTGGGATGCCGAGGAAGACGAGGCGAGCGTGGGGAATGCCGAGGTAGCGAGTGTAGGGAACACCGAGGGCTCCCTGCTACGATGCTTCCAAGCCACCGAGGCCAAGCTAATAGAGCTTGAGAGGAAGCTCCACCAATCAGAGTTCAGCTGCAGGCAGCTCCAGGCAGAGAACGAAGCCTTGAAGGAAGCCGGGAAGCTTCACAGACAAAACGCCACGCAAACCGAGGAAGACTTCTTGCGGCCTGCCCCCGCGAACAAAAGAACGCAGCAGATGCTGGAGTGGACCATGCTCAGGTGGAAGGTTCTGGACAGGTTCCTGCAGGTTGTCGACAGACTGGATGTGGTGAAGACCAAGATGGGAAACGAGGAGGAAGCCGGGCATCCAGTCACTTCCTGCCAGCTGAAGCTGGAGGAGCTTTGGAGCACGTTGTTGGATGACGTCAACGCCAACGCTTCCCGTACACGAGAACAAAATGAGGAGATTCTCAATGACGTGGCTCGACAGATGATTCCGGAAAATCAAATGTTGTTGTTGGGTGGGACTCGTCTCACTGAAGATGACAAGAGCTCCGCCGGTTTAGACAGGAAACACAAGGAGAACATCCAGGATGTTCTTGGAAATAGCCAACGCGTCAGCGCATCGGAAAGCGGCAGGATGTCGGACGATACTAAGCATCTGAGCGCGCTGGACGATAGTGGTGTGGAATTTTTGGGGATGATTGTCCAGATCATATCATCCTGGATCAACGTGATGTCCTCCAGCTTGCGGGACAAAGTCGGGATGACAGCCGAGCATTTGCGGGCCACCTTCATTTTCTCCACTGAGGCTGCGTTCTGCTTTCACATGACCAGCAAGTGCAACGGCTTGCTGGAAGAAAACACGGAACTCCGAAGGCGACTTTCCCAGGCAGAGAAGCGAACGGCCAACGTTGACGCCGGCAGCCAGGCGGAACAGGAAGCGGAAGAAGGGGAGGAGGTGACGAGACGACAGGAAGCGGCTCAAGTGGCTGCGCTGACGGGCCGTGTGACGGATCTGGAGGAGCAGCTGTCAACTGCAAGACAAAAACGGACCTCAGATCAGATGCAACATGACGAGGAGGTGCAAAACATTAAGGTAGGGAGCGCTAAACAATGTAAACAACCTTTCATAGAACATGAGGTTTTAAGGCAAGAATGTTCATATTGTTTGGTTTTGGGTTTTTTTTTTATAAATGAATGCCTTATGTTTTTGATACTCACAAGAAATGCCAGGTTGAAACTGAAAGAGTCTTTCCTGAGATTTGTCAAATTTACGAGACATTGTTTTGGTCTACATTAAACTTTTTTTGGGGGTGGGTGGGTGGGGGGGGGGGGGCGTGGGGGGGTGTTATCAGGCGCAGTGTGAGCTTAGCCTGGCCGCCATGGAGGGTTGTCACATGAAGGCGGCGGAGGAGCTGCAGCGGCAACACCTCCAGGAAGTTGAATTTCTCCTGGCTGAGAGAGACAGGAAGCTTGAGGAGGAGGCTGTTGCTACGGCAACCGGTGAGATGCTCGGCCACGTGTGTGACTCTTGTGACAATCAGTTGTGGCTTGTCAATAGAGGGCGTTCGGGCACCATGCAGGTGGTCACCACATTACGTTTTCTGAATACATAAAGTTAAACACAAATATTAAGAATAAAATGAACATATTTCTGAAATATACAGCGTGTACAGTGGACCCCAGCTATTCACGGATGATAGGGACCATACTGGACCGCAAATAGCAAAAATATGTGGATAATTGCAATGTAAAAAAAACAACAACTTTTTTAACCCCCAAAAATATCGATTAAGCCGGGGGGGATAAACCACCCAAAAAAATAATAAATAAAAACGGAAACATGTTTTAAAAAAAAACATATTTCCATTCCATTTTTCCATTCCCCATATGTGGGGGTCCACAATTGATAAGTAGTATATATTTAATAATGAGTAAAGTTGTTTCGTTCGTTTCTGTTGTCTGATTTTTTTGTGGCGCGCAAATCTTTACCCATTGACTCAAGTTTGGCATGTGCAGTAGGTCCTCTTCAATGCAATCAATAGGACCAAGGCGGGGCGCAACATTTCAGCGCCCCGAGTTGGCCAACGTCACATCCCGCCTCGGATTCTATCAGCGAAGGGGAAGGGATTGAGTAAAACTAGAAGTCAAAATTGGACATTTGATTTGAAGACCATATTGCCCTGCCCTAGTAGTCAATATGATTTGTCAGTGATGAGCGATCAACTTCATCTTCCTGCGCATCGGCGGTCAGCTATCGAGGCCATCGGGCGCGCTCACCGCATGGAGTTGGGAAAGGAAGTGCAGAGGAGATATCAAACACTCAGCGTCACAGGAAACGCTCTCGTGGAGGAAGTCTACAAACAACACAGGTACACTCCTACCGCTGTCTGTTAGCACATTAGCATGTAACTCGTCGACGTGTGTGCGTGCAGTGAGGAGCTGGCGTCCTGTCAGCAGGAGCTGGTGGATCTGTCCTATCGGTTCACGCTCAAGTGTGTGGAAATTGATCACATGACTCAAGAGCTGGACGCTCAGAGGGAAACGCTGAGTCAGCGGCGGCAGGAGAACCAGGATTTGATGGACCAAAACCAGGTCAGATCACGCAGAAGACACACCATAAAACGGGTTCCTGGCGTGCTTCCAGAACATTCCACAACAAAATCACTGGAGAGCAAACTCCAAATATTGGTGGGGGATAGAGAGAAAGCCCTGCTGGGAATAGTGGAAAAACCGCAAGTTTCTCCAGTCTTCTGGAAGCTCCTCCTGCCCACTGAAAGCCTTTCTCGCCTCTTCTCAAAACCTATCCTGTGTTAGTCCCGAAAATCTTGTCTATTCGCTGGTTTTGTGCTCGCCCCAAAGTAATTAACGTATTACTTTGGCGCCATCTCTTGCCCCGTGTGTGATGTCACGTCACTAGGCTCGTACTAATACTATTGAGAAGCCACATGTGAAGGTGATTTGTCTTCAATAATTTAACTACTAAGTGCAGTCGTTCATGTAACAAGGGTGCAAGATTGGGTACATGTTCGCTGCATGGGATGGATGCTTTATGATCCCGTCTGTAAGTGTTTCGCAGCCATCTTGTGGCATTCCATCGGCAATTTTTTGTGACGTTGTCTTGCAGGAGCTGAGCACTCACCTGGTGGCCGAGGCAGGTCGGCTGACCCAACAGGAAGTACTTCCTAACAATAAGGATGCCAACGTTTACAAGATGGAGGTGAGTGGACTTAATGGCTGTGTTAGAAATCACTTCCACTTTTTTCGCCTCTACTCGACGCATCGCTGTACTGCGTCGGGATTTTTAGTAGACTTTTTGGGAAGTGTCTGGGTCCACTCTGTAAAAATTCCCATAATGGTCATTAGGGAGCAGGGAATGAATAAATGATCCCCAACACATCACACGGTGTGGTTTCAGCTGCTGCTGCGTGTGAAAGAGAGCCAACTCCAGAGCGTGCGGCGACAGGTCGCCGCTCTGCAGGACAAACTGCAAGCGGCGCAGAAGGTCAAAGTTGACTTGACTGACGACTGACGGCACAGGAAGTAGCGGGATGGAAAGTGTGTTGAAGCGCTGCCCGCCTCTGCCCGCCTCTGCCCTCGTGTAGCACATTGATCATTTCCATATTTCAAATAGCTTTGCAGGCGGCTCATGTTGTTTTGTACATTTTGTCCGTGGTGTTGTAAATAATTTGTTTATTATTTTGTCTTTTCTGTTTGAAAAAGGAGTTTAACGTATGAGGAATGTTCATATTTATGATGTAATGTTGTATTTTTTCCCCCCTGTGTGTAACTCACATTAAAGACAAAAAAAAATAAACTTTTGTTGTATCAAGTAAAATAAAACCATCCTTTAAGTGTTTGGGGGGGGGACAGGTAACTTCCACGTGGGTTTTGAAACAAGAAGCCCATTTATACAAGGAAATGGATGGAACATATTAAATGAAAATTTATTTAAATAACCATAAAGAAACCTAATTCGAATTATGCAAAGAGGCTTTCTGTGCTAACATGTTAGTTTGTTTCAAAACAAAAGTCCCCTTTTAAATTTAGGTGGGGAATAAGCGGTACTGTAAACGGATGGATGGAACACACACGCACAGATATTTAATAAAGCAACCAGAAAGTAAGCCAGAGTTTTGTATTGTTGCATTCTGTGTCAAGTCTTCGTTTCTGAACTCTTACTTTGAAAACGACACTCCTTCTCCCGGGGTCGTTGTGTGTTGGAGTGAGACTTGACTTCCAAAATGAACAGTTGTCGTCACAACAACACGTTCAAATAAGTAACATTATACAACGCTGTGTTATCCATATTACATTTGTATTTGTGTACGTTATGTATTGGCGTGGCTCGCCGACAAAAACGTTGACGACGCGTGCTTAGCTAACGCTAGCTTCCCGGCTAGCATGCTGCGGGTTGGGCCTGCTGATCTTCGAGAGCTGAGCCGGCAGCAGAGCTTCGTGGCCGGGGAGCGCTTCCGCCCGTGCCGGGGGCCGCCACTGGTAATCCCGACTAACATTTCCACTTAATTCATTAAAATGTTAAGGCTGCTCATAAATCGTTTTATTATGTGACGTCAGCTTGTTAAGGCGGCTCATAAAGCGTTTTATTATGTGACGTCAGCTTGTTAAGGCTGCTCATAAAGCGTTGTATTATGTGACGTCAGCTGATATGGTCCATACATTTTCTAGACCTCTTCTCATTAGGAACAATCAGGTGGAGTTTACTATCCTCGGTGATTTTCAGCGAAAAGCAAGGTAGACCAGGAACTGGTCGTTAGCCAATGCCAGGACACATACAAACAGTGGACTGCTCGCCAGTCAGTCACAGGGGCATACAAGTCACCAATGTCAAGAGTACATAAAGGGCTGAAAACCCCCCGCAAGAGAATAAGCAAACGCCAGAGCATTTCACATTTGAACCACGAACCTCAGAATTTTGAGGGCGACATGCTAACCACTTCTCCAGCATGCTGCCAATATGATATTTTAATAACTAAAAATGTGACTTCAACAGAGATGTTAATGTTTCCCTCTGCGATGTAAATGGCCGCACTACCAAAGAACAACCCAACTTGTGTTTTAGTGATGGAGGCGGTCCCGTCTGAGCCGTCCGTCATGGCGGTGGACCTATCCAAGAGCTTCTCTGCCGCGCCCAGGACCAGGAACCACCACGCCCCCGCATCGGACCTCGCTGCCAAGCCCGAGTGGTACCGCAGACATCCGGCCGGCTTGCACATCGACTCGTCGTATAGATCCGGAAGCTACGACGGGGGCGCTGGCATGGAGCCGAGCTACATGAGCGCCGCGCTCCCGACCGGCGTGTACCGCGACGGCGACCTGTGGTGTCCCTCTTTCTACCAGGCTGACGCCAGCCGCGAGGACGACAGCGACAGCGGCTCTGATGTCATCGTGCTGCTGGCGGCCGCCAAGGAGCCGCTGCTCTGCGCCTCCTTCGTGGCGGACGGCGTGCGGCCCATCGCGCAGCCGTTGTCGCCCCCGCCGTCCTCGCCGGGATGCTGTGAGCGGGCGCAGAATCTCACCTCGCAGAGCAGCGACACGTCATCGGAGGAGGAAGAAGAGGAGGATGAAGTCGAGGAGTCGGAAAGCTCAGCGGACATCCCGCCGCATCACGCCAGACCCATCGTGCTCCTGGCAAACCTCAGTGCTGACCACACCGACGCCAGCCACTTTGACACTGCCCGGTTCGCCCGCACCTGCGGCACCCGCTCCGACCCCGCCGGCCGCGTGCTCTCGCACACGGACATGTCGAGCGACGACAGCGATGTGATAGAAGTTCCCGTCACCCGGAAGAGACCAACGTTTCCTCCAAATAGAAGTCAGGACAAAACTGCGGCAGTCGAATGCAAGCGCAGCAACAGAATCAGGGCATCCTCTAAGCAGGCGCCCCTGCCCACCTGGCCCGTTCGGTACCGTCTCGCAAGAAGCGTAAAGAAAGATACGGTGGGCGTTTACTACGAAAACTGCGACTCCGACGACACCGTTGGGTATGCGAGCGATGACGACGCTAGTCGATGCCACACCAAAAGCGAATCGGACGACTCGTGCCAACGCCGCGCCCGCAACAAATCTCACGATGATGGCCGACGTCCCACCACTGACAAATCTGATAACGTTCGTCAATGCCACAAAGCCGGAGAAACCGATGATGCTCACCGACGTCATGCCGCTGACAAATCGGACAACTCTCACCAGCGCCTCGCCGCCAACAGAACTGGCAAGGTTCAACACCACGTCAGCGAATCAGATGATGCTCGTCAACGCCACGCCACAAATAAATCTGATCATTCTCACCAACATCGTGGCGCTAACAAATCAGACAACTCTCACCGGCGCCGCGCCACCAACAAATCAGCCGACGCTCAAATAAGTTCAACGAAGCAAAAGTTGTCATCATCCGCCAAAAGAGCGGTGAAGAGGCAACGGCGGAAACGTAGAGCGTGGTGTCCGCCATCGTCTCTTTTCTCGCCGCCGGAGCCTGAAATCAAATTGAAGTGCACCGCCGCGAAAGAACCAACGAAGAAGAAGAAGAAAACGTCGGACGTGTTTTGTCCATTTGTGCGAGTTCGGCAGCGCGCGAATGCGCAGCGGAATGAGGTCACGGTGGTCAACCGTCAGGACCACCAGGACGTCATGCACGATAAACAAAGCGCCGCCCGCTCTTCTTCCGGGGTCATCCCCAAGACCTCGTGTTTTCGTCTGGGTCGGCTCACCGATTTCAGCACCGGCTCCGACGCCACGCAACCGCTGTGCTGCCTGTGCGGTCACGTGGCCAACGCCAACGGACTGGGCGACCTTCACGGGCCGTACCTTCCCATGTCGCATTCGCTCGCCAAGTTATCGGACTCTCGTGACACTGACACGGCGCTCCCGAATTTGCGGCGCCACCTTGACGAGCGCTGGGTCCACTCGGACTGCAGCGTGTGGAGCAGCCAAGTCTTCCTGGTCCGAGGAAACCTGTACGGCCTGGAGGAGGCGGAACAGCTGGCGCGCGCCACGGTCAGTCCAACGCACTTTCTCCGATCAACGCCGCTTCCCGTTTGACCTTCGTCTGCTCGTGATGCCGTCGCTTTCTCCTAATGAGTTCTACTTCCTGTTTCAGATGTGCTGTTGGTGTCAGCGATCAGGTGCTATTATGGGATGTTCACACAAAGGATGCACTGGATATTTCCACTACACGTGCTCGCTATTCTCAGGTACCACCTGTCTGTGTGCATTTAGCGTGTGTATCTGTGTTAGTGCTTGCATGTGGTTTTCACATTTGACACAATAGAAACCAGAACTTTGCATTCATTAAATAAAAATACTTTATTCAAAGTCAGAAGTTTACATACAGTAATATTACTATGCCTTTAAACTATTTGGGAAACCCCAGACGATGATGTCATCTCGTTGGAAGCTTCTGGTTGACTGACAACATTCGAGTTAGAGACGCACCTCAAACACACCGCTTCTTTATGTGACATCTTGGAAAAGACATCAGAAATAAGCCAATTTATCAGGAAAAGAACTGTGGACTTGCACAACGTGTAACGTGTATGTGTGCGCTTAAATCATGCGTGTGGGTGCGTTTAACATTTGTTTGTGTGTGCATGTTTAACGTGTTTGTTTTATGAAGTGTGTGTGTGTGCGCATGCGTGTTTAACGTGTTTGTGTGTGCGTGTTCGACATGTGTTTAGGTTGCGCGCTAAACGAGGACAACTTGTCGCTGCGATGTTCACAACATAACATGACCAAGTGTCAACAACTACAACGTCAAGGACACACACAGGTGTGTGTGTTTATTTGTGGGTGTGTTTGTGATCATTTGTATGTTTGCGTTTAGTTGGCGTGTGTTCGTGTGATATTACTTGTGTATGTGTATGTTTGCGTTGACGTGAGTGTTTGTGCGATGCCAGAGGAAAAGTTGGCGAGCGGCACGGCGTCGCGTCAGGTGACACGAGGCGACCGCTCACGTCACTGACACGCGACTGAACGTCGAGTCACATGACTCAACACAGGCGCTCCGGAGTAATCTCACGTAAGTCATCAGATTACTTAAATGATGTAAACAAAATGAAAAAAGTTTGTGTTCTCAAGTTTGTTTTCTAATGCAAATTTTCTCAGGGGGCGGGGCCTTGTATGACCACACTCCCTATCCTATGACATCATCAAAGGCAGCCTGCACCTGCGCATCAGTCAACGCCAATCTAACGTTACGGTACACTTTCACCTCGTGTTTGTGTTTTGTGTTTTATGATGTTTGTCACGTGCATAATTGAGTAATTGTGTGTTTGTGTTTCAGGTGACACGTTGATGAGGGTCACATAGACTGTTATTATTATTCAGAAGTTCATTCTTGTTATCGTCGCTGTTGTGGCCGTTACTAGGATACGCATTCCGCACAGTCGCCATCCCATCATAAACACACATTTTCACGTCGCCATCCCATCATAAACACACATTTTCACCTCTGGTGTTAACATTAGATCAAATTCAGTACTTTTTTTCCCTTTAGAGTAAAGATCTTTCATTTTTAAAATCATGTCTTCATGGAGAATAATTGTTGTTTTTGGTGAACAAGCAAAGTTGCATCGTTGCTGCTACGTTTCGTTACGATCACACATACCAGTAAATGATGTGAAAAAGGAGTGAACGTCTTGTGTTCCAATTATGACCAACATCTCAGACTGCTTATCTGCATTGTTTAGTAGTACTTGATTGTTCTATTTGAGGAAGGAAGAATAAATGATGAATTCCCTATTTAATCTGTCGATATTAGTCCTTTTCAAATTTGCAGTTTTTTTTTCAAATTTATTATTATTTATGTTAACACACTGTAACGTAATATGAAGATATATAAGATATTTAAATAAACGTCCCCCCTCGCCAAAAAAAAAAAATCGGCAAAAAAGTGCTGATTCTTGCCAATTTTTTATTTTGTAAAGTTAATTACTAAAGGACAAAGTATCGTCAAGCAATCAAATGCCTGGAATTCCTATCTTTGTCGTTAGCGTCAAGGGAACAAGAGAGAATTCATGATATATTTTTTATATCAATTAACCAGTTAACAGAGTTTTATTCTGTCAAAATCGGCCTTAAAAAAAATCATATTGGTTGGGCCAAAGTGGAGACCAGTTACAGGTGGAAATCTGGTAAAGTCCAAAGTATTCAAATTTGTTACTTTTTGATTTTGTGTATTTTCATTTTCCATTCATATTTGAGGTTGCTCGTTAAAACACAAATTGTAACCTTGGAAACCAAATTCCCATCTATTCATTTTCTTATTATTTTTTATTTTCGTTATTAGGGTTTCCGATGGACTGGTCGCCAGTCAGTGTCAGAGCACATACAAAGGAAGACAACGGCAGGGTGGAGATGAAATTTGAACCCCGATCCCTTGACCTGTAGGCAGACGCGTGGTTAACCGCTACGACGACAGGTCGCAATAATCAGGTTATGAATGAAAAAGTGGGAAGGAAATAAAAGCAAACACACAATTGTAAATGGTTTTCAAATGGGCGTTGTGCTGCTTGCAATAGTGCTTACGGCCACCAGGGGGCGCCCGAACACTAAATGTTTGATTTGGATCTTTGCAGGAAGTCACCAGGACGACTTCCTGTGTGCACACTTGTGGTCACAGTCGATTTCAAAAATAAAAAGTGGTGCAGACACACCCTGCTACTTTCCCGACACGCCACACACACACACACACACACACACATTCAATATTAAGTATTTATTGTGTATATGTTGAAGAATTGTATAAATATGAGAAAATAGCGAAGTTTCTTTATAAATATAAATCAGTAAAAACTTTGAAAAGATACAAAAAAAAAAAAAAAAAAAAAAAGGTTTGGTGACTGGAGAGACTTGCAGACAGGAAGCAGGAAGGAAGCTTGAGACTTCCCGTTCAACATTTGGTCGTCTGCGAGCTCTTGTTGGCGTCCATGTTGGCCACCAGCAGCCTCAGCGAGTCGCCCGAAGAGCGGATCGCTTCCCTGCCACTGTAGACCAAAAGGGATTTCATACCGAATATTAGCAGTTTGCCATTCGCGGATTCTCCCGTTTGCATTTTTGGGTGGGGAGGACCATAGCGTTTGAACATTACCATTGCGCTTAAATATAGGAAAATGAAAATCTAACATAAAAGTTTTGGGTTTTTTTTAAAGTGCATGCTTGAAAATGTGTTCCAAAAGATGAAATACAAATGTATTTAAAAGTACTGGACTGGATTATAGTAAATTAATTCAGTAATTCTTTTGCATACCAATAGAGGGAGACTGCACACCACACTTGCTTTAAGCAAAAACAAAAATAAATACAAAATTGAAATTGAAAATAAGATTTTTGTGAAAAAATTTCTTGCATTCCAGATCTTTCCGTGCACGCAGTTATATTTCCACACGGGTGTACTCACACGCTGTAATCCAATCCGACCAGACTGACACCGTTGACGGCGAGGATTCGATCTCCCGTCTTGAGGCGTCGGCACCGAGCGGCGGGCGAGTCGGGAACAAGCGACTTGACGTAGATTCCGCTCATCCTCAGCGATGTCTTCTGCTCACGCAAAATAAGAGTGAGGGGCATATCGGCAAAATTGAAGCGATCGATCGGCGGAAGCGGTTACCGTGCCGTCCACCAATGCCAAGCCGAGACCGCGAGGACCTCGGTGTATCTCCACTGTGAACACGTCGTCGTCACACTTTTCTTCTTCTTCTTTATCGACAACACGTCCACCATCTGATTCTGTCAATCAAAAATATCAAAGTGGCCAATATTGGCCTTAAGATTTCAATTGTCGTACAGTTTTTGTGCAATTGCTCCCCAATTTGAAGCGACCGCTAAATAGGTGGACGACTCTAAATTTGGTCGGGGCACGCGACTAGTCAGTCAATTGCGTTTTGGGGGAAATTCAGTCACTGAAACTAGTTTGACTTAGCAACCTGAATCTTGGTTAGACCCACAAAAATGTCTCAAGGAGCCACGCTGGAAAAACACAAGTCAGCCATTTTGATTTAAGGTGGCCATTTAGGGACAATTTGGCCGTTTCCGTGGCTCATTTGATTCGGCCCAGAAAGCCAGTGCGATCTTGGCAGCATTCTGAATTTTGATCGATGTCTGTCACGGGCGGCGCAGTGCTGACCGGTTAAGCACGTCTGCCTTCCGGTTCGGAGACCCCGGCTTCAAATCCGATGGCGTAAAGCCACAAAAAGGTCTCGAGTGGCCGCGCCTGCAAAGACACAGCAAGTCTGCTGGTTTGCTTGGAAGCAGCTGTTTTACGCTCCTTTCCAGGAGTCCGTCAAAGACGAACTTCGATGACACGCTACTCCGAGAGACTCGAAATCAAAATACACATTTTGCCAGCTTGCTCACCAATTTGAAGCGCTTATACAAGACAGATGCTAAATTGTCAACCGTTTGCATTTATTAAACGGAGCACGAACAATAACAAAACTCCGACCAAAGACACTTATGCCGCGCGTAGGCCGTTTTCAAGCTCGGCGTCTTAAAACGAGTTAAAGTCGAATTGAACAAGAGTGACCTGCTCCCGCTGCACCCCCTGCATTGCTTTTCCCAGAATGCTGAATACACACACACGCACAGACATGGAGCGAGTGGAGGTTGCGTGAACAAAGGCGCACACGTCCGATTAAGATTCCAGGCAGCAAGCGGACTGTAAATTGTCCTGACGGATGGCCGTCGCCGTTCTTTTCTGTCCTGACCTCAGCGCCTCGCTGTAATTCTTGGCCGCGATTAAAGGATTAGCAAACTTTCTAAATAACGTTTAGCCAGCCCGCAAAGCATGATGGGAGCGCGCCGGGCGTTCGTCAACAATCGTTTCTGATCTAATCGGGAATCGATTCAAAGTTCTTATTACGTTGACTGAGTCTACAGCGGAGTGCGCGTTGGATTTCTCCTCGAGGGATGATAAGAAGTCAAAGGAAAGAAACTCAATTCCACAACTTTCATGCCGTTACTACTTGAAGACAATAATGAAGTGCTTTTTGCTCAAGCTAATTACAGAGTAAGCAATGAGCCAATGAGAGTTAAGACATCTGCTTCAGATCAAGTCAATCCTCAAGCTTAAAGCAGCACAGTGGGGGGCTTGGTGTGTGTGTGTGTGTGTGTGTGTGCGCGCGCGCGCGGGGGTGTCACAATAGCAGGTTGGACCTTTTTAAGTCAGCACTAATATGATTTAAAATGTAACTTTTTTTTCCCTGTAAGACTGCCTTTTTCTAGGAGAAATACAACTTTTGTTTAATAATACTGCACATTTTTATATCTTTTATTCGATTCTATTTTTCAATCTGCATATTTCTTTGTCCTGGTAATTCTTGCAACGTTTTTGACTTGATTTCCTCTTAACTTTAATTTCATAATATTATGCCTTACGGTCTGTCCTTCCTGGTGTATAATACAGTCCTCCCTGAGCAAACGTGGCGCTCCTGACCTCATCAAAGTTGACCAGAGGAAAACTTTTAAGTTGATGACCCAAAAAAAAAAAAAAAAAAAAGGTCAAAAGGTGGCGCTGGAAGACGCTAACAGGCCAGAATAGATGAAGCACTAAGCGCTTTTCTTTGGAGTCACCAACTGCCTCCAAAAGTCGCTATGCGTGCGCGTGCGCGTGTGTTACATGGTTGCTCGTTACCTTTGTTATTGTGGTGAACCTGGGCCTCCATGTCTCCCTGGGGGGTGTCGGGGGGCGTGAGCAGGCAGGAGGGGTCCGGAGGAACGCTCTGGTCGCACGCGTCCCGCCGGCCGCGTCCCGGCAGGAAGCTGCGGATCTCCGCGCCGTTCAGCTCGCGGGTCGGAACCTCCTCGCCGACGCTCGGCTCGCTGGCGGACTCTGCCGCCGGGCTCTGCGGGTACGAGGTCGGGGGGCGCTCGGGGGACGAGCTTGCGGAAGACGCTGACGTACGCTCCTCAGATACCATCTGAAAAGGAAAGACGTTTATCCGCGTGATAGTCCGCTCGTTGTCCTCACTAGCAAGACGATTCCGTGCACTAGCGAGGTCGCACTGCAAGGAAAAACAACACAAAAGTGTCCACTATTAGGGCAAAACTGTGCCCTAACCAGCACTGCAGGCCAGGAACCAGTGAGAGGTTTATGCGGAACGGTTCGGGAGGAATACAAATACCGTTACGACCCTATCGGCGACGTGAACGCGTTTTGTCAGCTCATTGTTGCGTTGATTGCAACGCTGACCTTTGAAAAAGTTTGGGGAGATGACGTAACACAGGCATTTGCTCTTGTCGAGTCGAAGGCTTTTTGTATGGTGGTGACACTAATGCATTGGTGCTTTTTGGTTTTCTGCATTTTAGCGATTAACGTCATTTTGGGGTGGTGTTGTATCGAAGAGCGTCGATGCGCAAAGGTATCCAATAGCAAATGGGGGTATCAAAAAAAAACGGTACACCACCATCTTGAACGAAGTGGTTGTTTGGAAACTCAAGCAAGATGGCATGTTTTTGTTGTTGTTGTTTTTTTTGTCCCTGAAAAGTTGTCATTTTGATCTCGGGTTTATGGAACAAATGTTTCAATGGCTTTCAGAAGATACAGCAGATGCGTAGCTTGAGATGACCTATCGGCAGTCACTGACGGTGCCGTGGTACATTTGCCTGACTTCGGGTTCAGCGTTCCCGCTCGGCGACATTGTGAATGTCAGGCCGAACGGTCGCCTGACTGGCGACCAGTTCAGAGCGTCGTCTGCCTTTCGCCCGAAGTCGGCTAAGATCGGCTCCGGCGCCCCGTCGACCCTGAATAGGATAAGCGGTGTACAGAATGGACGGATGGACCTATTACCTCCTCCTGTGGGTTGAGATGTTCCCCGTGGGACTTCTGTCTGATGGCCTGCTGTAGGTGGGCCAGCTGCTCCAGGAGGGTGGGGTCCTGGTGGGCTTCTTCCAAAAAGAAGCTCCTGCTCGGTAGGATGAGTGGTGGGTGCTGGTCAAAACTCTCCAAAATGTCCGCTAGATGAACACACACGAACGCTCAGGACAAGTGGTAGAAGCACAGGTATGGCTCCAAAAAAAAAAAAAGCCCGGTAGAAGTTGAACTACGTATTCAACGTCTGTTCTTATGCCAACGAAATGGCATAAGAACAGAAACTGCGCTGTGTTCGGGCCCGTTTCGCGGAGGACGGCTTTGTGTAACGGGCTTTCATACGCTGCTCAAAGTGCATTTCCGGGTTTGGAGCCAGACCTACCCGTCCTGCAGGCGGCGTCCGCGTGTTCCGGTCCAGGAGTCCAGCCTCCGGGTCGGTTCTTGCCGGTGCTGTACCGGCTCAGCATGTGTTGCAGCTGCGCCGCGTTTAAGGCGGAAAACTCACATTTCAGGGAAGTCCACGACGCCTGCGAGCACAAGCGACAAAACGTCTTCTCAGCTCCAAACGTTCTGGAGACACTTCGAACGTCCCGTATTTAGACGCACAAAGTAAACACTTGAGATGTTTTGGACGCACGTCGAAGACGTGACGCAACTGTTCTCCAAAACTTCTCATCTACACGCGCTCCTGGAAGGACACGAAACACACCGGAAGCAAACAGAGAGGCATGAAGCAAACGTTCCGCTGTAGAAGCTTCCGGGAGCACATTGAGACGCATAGCTTTAGCAAACTTGAGTCATCTCCACGCTTCTGGAGTGGAGCACATTTGAAGTGAGCATCCACATGCTGGAAGCGAATGTTCTCCAATGTTTGAAGGTGACACTGAGAGGGATGGACTTTGTCATGAGAATCAAATTGTTGCTGGAAATAAACGAGGCACCCAAAAATGCACTTGAGCTTTTTTATCGAAAGAAAATCCAAGCCGAATTTCCACCAGCAGTGCTTGTCTGTGTAACTTGTTAGGAACACTGACACTTGACGCAGTCTTCTTCTAAAACGAGAAGCGTTTTTGTTTTTGTTTTTTGAGGGTGTGTGCCCGCTCAAGGAATGCCTGCTTTCACTACACACGCGTGTTGAACCAACTGAATTGAATGGGGTTTTTTTTTTTTATGTCCGTTGTTGAGCTTGGGGGCCACACGGCGGTGAGCTCACCATCGCGGTCCGCTGAAGGGAACCTCCGCAAATACGTTTCAGAAACCTCAGCGACACAACACACGCGGACACGCGACGCGCGCAACGGTCTCACACACGCTCACCGCAAACCGGAACATGTGACCATTGATTATGTTTGAACGCGGCAGGGCCGCGTCCCAGAATAACTGCGCTGCTCTGCGCCACATCCGCCGCCGCCGCTGCTCCAAAACATCCGTACGCTGCACTCGCAATGGAGGCGGGGGTGTCACGGGCCACATGGCCGTTACGGCCGCCACGACTCTGGCCCCACATAAATGAAAGATTACCTCATATACTGCCATTACAGTACACGCAACACATTGATGAAGAACACGTTTTGAAATCAGAGGCCTATGAATACACGTTTCGCAACTATTACATTTCTTTTCAAAGGGGGATGGGTAAAAAAAAACGCTTGCAAATATCTCCCCAGAGCACAATTAGTGATTTTGATTTGCTTTCGCGGGCCACACAAAAGGATGTGGCGGGCCGGATCTGGCCCCCGGGCCACCAGTTTGACAGCCGTGGTCCCAAGGGGTCTACGTTACTGTGCTTCTAATGTGTTGCCGAAGACGCAAATGAAGTATTTACAAGAGAAATCCTAAGAGAAGATATACTTTTCAACCGCGCGGGCATATCAAATCAATTCCGTTTCCGAAGCTTCAAATGTTTTGCTCCGCTTTCAGCTCCATGTTAAGGTCTGATTTGCGAACATATTGCACGCTCCTTTTGCAGCCCTGTTGTTAGTGTCAGAGCAGTGATGGAAAAGTATTGGGGGAGGGAGGTCTGACCTGCAGCAGCGTTTCTTTGGGCGTGGCTAGCAGGTCGACGGCCGCCGAGAGTTTCTGGAAGAAGTCCGCGGCCACGTCGGCCAAACCGATGCTCTGGAGCCAGTCCATCATCAGGTCCAGGTTGGCGCGCATCTGGACCCCTCGGGACCACCGGTAGAAGCCGGCCACCGAGCCTCGATGACAAAATTCCGCTCGGTCGGGCGCGAGTACAATTCGCGGCCTTCGCCGAGCCGAGGCACGTATTTCAACATCGGGAAAAATCTCTCGGCGCAAAACCGCAAAAAGAAATTCTGGATTTTCGCTATTCGCAGTCGGCGGGACTCTTCAGTTTTTCTTCTTTGAAAACACATTTTGAAACACGTTCGCGGCATTTCAATGATTTTCCGGGAACAAATTCGACTCCTGAGTCGCTAGAGTACGCCGCTGCGCCCTCAAATAGCGATTAGCTTGTCTCCATTTAGTCTAACCTGAGCCCGTTTAGTTTAACACGAATTTTAATATTCTTCTGTGGAATACCGAATACTGCCGTCCGGTGGAGGAGCGTTGAATTGTTCTCCCGGTCAATATATGTCACTAGCAAAGACAGACAAAGAAAGTTTGAAGTTCGCTCAATGACTTCTGGAAGTCATTGAGTGAAACTCGAGCCATTTGATGACGAGCGGCGTCAACGATGGCGCGCTTGGCTACCTCTCTCCATGAGCGCGTTGAAGAGCGAAGCGTTGATGAAGAAGAAGAGGTACGCGCACAGCTGCAGGCAGATGTCGGCGTGCACCTGGAAGGAGGTGAAGAGCTGCAGGGCCTCCTTCAGGACCTCCAGGACGCCGCTCAGACCGTCCGGCACGCGCAGGTGCCCGCTCTCTGAGAACGGGTTGCCGTCCAGCACGGCCGGCAGAGCCGAGTACATGCTCTGCCCAAAACAAGACGGAGGAGACATTTTGAGTGCTGGCGCTAGAACTCGGGCCTGGTCCTGAAGCCCCTGGAAAGTGACGATAAATAGGACTTGTAGAAGTCACACGGCACAGACGAGAGTCTCGCGAACAACCTCGAAAAATTGGAATGGATGAAGAAATGGCGGCTCTTTTCCACACCGCAACAACGAGGCGCTCTCAAGAGACCACACCGGCTGCAAAGCCCCCGTCCACGCAATAGTCACACTTTTTTGCCCCCCTCACTCTTCCACCTTCTCGGCGTGACGCGCGCGCATTCTGACACTTTTTTACAGGAAATGAAACAGTCGTCCTTCCCTTCCCTTCCTTTCCGCTGCTACACGCGCGCGCTTCCTCTCTGGAAAGCCCACAACGTGCGTGTGCGTGTGGACAAAAGCATGAGGTCGCACCCTAATGAGTCAGTTTAAATGCTAACATCAGAATTAGGTATGACGTGCGGTACAGGCCAAAAATTACTTTCACATTATATTGCTCTCCCACACACACACACAAAAAAAAACAACCTCGCACATAACAACTCAACTTTTTTCCTCTGTGTGTGCGAGTTTTTGGCGAGTAAGATCACCTTTTTCGGTTTGGGTGAGAGTTTTTTTCTGAGTGAGGGTTTTTTTTTGTGTGTGCGCGCAAATGTTTTGGGCGAGATTCGAATTTTTTGGGGTGTTCGATGCTTTTTTCGGGTGTGCCCTGCCATTTTTTTTTTTTTTTTTTTTTTTGGTATTATAAGTGAGAGGTTTTTGGGGTGAGAGCGGGAGATTTGTTTGTGGCTGCGTTTGTATTGTATGCTATCGACTCTCGATACGATTTGCATTTGCTCGACTGCCACTTAGGACACGTGAAACGATAATAAAGTTGAAATGAATCCAAAATGCTCATCTCATCAAGACACGTCGGACAATTGTTTTGAACCTTCGGGAAGTCGAACGGCGCGCGCGCGCGAAGACCCGCTCGGAGGAGTTCGGCGTACGCAGTCGCACTCCGACGACCCGTCGGACAACGGTAACAACCGCGCGCCGCGTCTTTGAAAAGGACGTGTTGTTGTTTGCGGAGAACAGCTGCGAAAATGCGCTGTAGTGTTGCGAGATGCCGCCCGCCGTGTTTTTCCATTCGCACGGAAAAGACGGCCATTCCGCTATCTGCCGGGCCTTTCCGCCGTGAGCGCTGCAGATAAGGTGAGCTGAGCTTTCCATTGTGTGCGCATGTTTACACAGTCCGCCTTCCTCAACACATTGTGCGCGTGTTTGTGTGTGTGAATGTACATGCGCACGTGTGACGGTGTGTGTGAGCGTGGGTGTGTGTGTGTGTGTGTGTGCGTGTGCGTGCGTGTGTTTGAATGCAAGTGCGTGGTATTCCAGTGCGCATATGTGTGTGTGACCTTAGTGAGGTAGTAGACAGACTGCTGGAAGGTGAACATGATGACCTCCTCCAGCACCGTCATGGCCTCCTCGCAGGCGTCACGAGTGGACGCCACCTCCTCTTTGTCCATCAGACCTGTCGCCGTGACACCCGCGTGAGCGACAGACAGACGAGACGGGCGGGCGTCGGCGTCGGCGTCAGGCCGCCACGGCTCACCTGGCTTTCGGCGGTCCCTCCTGGCGGCCATCAGCTGAGGGATGCGCCGCTGGATGAAGAGCAGAAGCTCGATGGCGTTGGCCATCCACGCGGCCAGGGGACGCAGACCCGAGATCAGATCTTGCGTCCGCAGCGGGAGGCTCGTCGCCATACGAAACAAAACAACTTCATGTCCTTCGACTTCTCTTTTTGTGTGGACTAACGAAAGCAATGCCGGAACGTTCTAAATAGCGCATTGGAAATGTGAAAAGCGCTGCTTCGGTCCACTCACCCGTCTGTCTGCATTGACGCGAGCTCCTTTGTCTTGTCCTAGCGCACATCCAAAAAGAAAAAAAAGTTGTGTTACAAGATTGCGGCGCAGAAGACAAGTTGGGCGGAGAAAAGCTGCATTGTGTCGAAGACGGGCTGAGTTCTGTAGAAGACGGGTTGAGTTGCGCAGTTGACAAGTGGCGCTGCTGAGACAAAGAGTTACGTTGTGAAGAAGGAAAGCCGAGGTGTGCGGAGGAAAAAAAAGATGATTCGTTGTGTGGAACAAACGTGTCGTCGTGTAGAAGATGATCGCGTAGAATGTGCAGCGTGTCGTCGACGATAAGTTGCGCTGCGTCTAAATGCACGCGGAGCTGTGCGGAGGAGAAGTTGCAGATGTTCGTGTACCCAGACAGCTTTCTGTACGCGCGCCGCGATGTTTAGCAAGAGGCGTCTGAAGTGCTTGAGGTCGCGCGTGGCGGCCGAGTGTTGAATGCAGAGGCTGAGCAGGAAGGCGGCCGTCAGCTTGGGCCCGGCGCCGCCGGACTCCGACATGTCCGTGATCTCCCGCAGGACCTCGTCCTCCAGCTCCAGACCGTAGCTTAGCGTCGCCCGCTCGTCTTCTGCTACGTCGCCCGCGGTGACGGCGGGACGGCGGCCGCGCGATTGACAGGCGGGCGGCGTCTCCGCGGCGGCGTCGGGACAAAGTCGGCTCATCCGGGGAGGCGTCTGCAGAAAGGTTGTTAGAGGAAAATGGAAAACAACGGGTACAAAGTTTGGAGAAGTTGGCGCAAGAAGACTTTTGAAGAATATGAAAAACAATCCACAATGCACCGAAGCCACAGTCGGCGATGCGCGATATAACGAGGCGACACCGGGCTGTTACGATTTCATTTGTGGATGCTTGTTCATCCGTTCGATGTTAGCGAGGTCCGCGCATTTTTCAAATGGTATCTTTCGGTACGTTTTTAGTACCCAGTACTTATTGTCGCATTAACCAATGAAAACTCTCAAACTCTTGCAACCTCGGTCTGCAGGGGTCCCGCCGCCGCCGCACCGGTGGGGTCCTTGAACATGAACAGGTAGTGCTCGCCCAAGCCCACCACGTCACCAGGGCGCAGCCGCGTCTCCTCCTTCAGCACCGCCCCGTTCTTGGTGACGGGGGCGCCGTGGAGCGGCTGGATCGCGGCGGCCGAGTCCAGACGGCGCACGCGGCAGTGACGGGGGAGGACGTCGGGGGCGAACAGCAGGATGTCCACCTTCAGACGCTCCTCGTCCTCGCCGGCGCGGTGCTCGCCGCAGCGGCCCAACACTGTGCTGCTCCCGCTGAGCAGGTAGATGACGAAATCCTGGGAGGAAAAAAAAAAAAAAACAACAACAATTCTGCATTGTGCGGATGTGCAGAATAAAGCGGCGTACAAATATCGTTTTGGTGCAGCGGACGACATTCGATATGCTCCCAGCGAGCTGAATTTCCCGTGTACTTTTACCCCCTTTGGCCTCACCAAGACAATTCAGTGCAAAGCCGCATGAGTAGAACAACTACATGTTACTCGTGAGGTAAACCAGTGCACTAGTTGACATTGATGCCCTAATAGTACAACTCGTAAAGCGCTCGTCGTGAGAGGTGCTACATTTACTCAAGTCACTTTTTGGGTACATTGTACTTGGCGGAGTAGTTTCAATGCATCGTACTTTTTATTTTTCCTTGCGTATTTGTTCAGATGAAACGGTACTTTTACGCCGCTACATTTATTGATCAATTATTGCTTCCAATTGGTCCCGTTGTGCGCACGGCACCCACGCATCCCACGGAGGGTTTTCGGGGATTAGGCCACGCGAGCGCGGCGACGTTAAGACTTTGAGCGGCTCGGCCGGTTCAAGAGTTGTCAAGAGCGGAAAGTCTTACTGGCCAGACGTCTGCGACGTCATCACCACCTCCGACCGAGCGTGGGCGGGGCGGGGCGAGGCGAGGCCGCTCCGGTCACCCGACTTCACCCAAGTCAGACTCGAGTCGACAATTCGACTCGCTTGAAAGTCGAAAGTAAAGACGAGAATCGTTGCGTGTGACTCGCGCGTACAGTACGTGACTTCCTCCCACAACAGGAAGTGCTTCAGTTTACCGGAGGTGAGGTGTCGCGTGATAGGACGGCCTCGGCCCCCTCCACTCTCGCACCCTCCACTGCTCATAATCGGGTTTGTGTGCGCGTGCGCATGCGCATGCGTGTGTGCGTGTGGCGCGCACACACTTAGTGTGTTTGTGTTGTACAATTAAGCCTACACATCGTACGTGCGGGCGTGTCACCTGTCGGTGGTTGTATCCCTGCAGAAGCAGGAAGTAGGGGAAGTCAAAGGGCGGATGTATGGAGTACTGCGTGGCGTTGTCATCGCTGCTCTCCGTCTCCTCCTTCTCCTGCACGTCTAGCCTCAGGGCGTCCCTTGTCCCGGTCCCGGTCCCGGTCCCGGTCCCCGATGCGGCGCAGCCTCACGGGCCTCTTTGCCCACGGCGCTCAGGTCCATCTCGCTCAGGCTCCTCCAGAAGTCCGTCCCGTCCGCGTCGCTCTTCTCCATGAACAGCGACGTAGCTCTGGAGCGGTTCCTCTGAAGCTTCCGCGCCTGAGCGTTGATGCCTGGACACGACGGACCAGACCGAGATGGAGATGAAGAGCAGAGAGGGCGAGGTATTCCCTTATCTTATTCTTTCATCCAGCCCAAAGAACGTTTAGTTTAGCAACGGTCCTGTCCTAATGTTTGTTGCATTTTTTTAAATTTGTTATTAATGAATTGCTATTTATTTATATCAATTTGATCAAATGTATTTATTTTATAAACTGATCGGTTCATTATTCTGTCAAATAATTGTATTACTTATAATACATTTCACTGAAAATAAATGAATTATATCTGATCGAATTCAATAAATAAGAATGACTATAATTGTATTTTTTTAAACTACTTCACAGACACATTGAACATTTTTTATTATTCTATTCTTATGAACTATATGGATAATTGATTGTATTATTTACAAATAAATTTCATTCTAATTAACTTCATTATGAACAATAACATTGAAATGAGAATATGATTGTTTTATTTATTTAGAAACGACAACCAGATTTAACATTTGCATTTTGTAGAACTCATTTTCCGTCAGAACTCATCGGAAGCCCACTTCCTGTGGGTGCAGGGAGCGCGGTGATAGCGGCACAGCGATAGATCGCGGTTATCACTCGAACGTACGCACAAGCGGCGCTCGGTGGCTTCGGATGCGTCGGCGTCGTAAACGGAGGTAAGAACAGCTCGGCTCTCCCGTGGCCGCCTTGCACGAGGGACGCGGGTAAGACGGAGCGGAGGACAACGAACGAGCCGATAAAGGGCTGACCGTGCCCCTCGCCGAAATCCAACATTCCGGCTGCGGCTCGGAATTTTTAGGAAATCGTGGCTTAGTAATACAACTATCTACTGCGGAAGTTCATTTTAGATTTAAAGCGTACCCTATTTTACACATTTCTGTGGTCGCCACATGTCTCAGGAAACCTCCCTGCTCCAGGATTTACAGCCGGCCTCGGACTTCAATGAGTCACACCTCTTCGCTGGGTGCGCACACGTTTCCGTCGTATCAAATATAATAATATTCGAGCTGTGACGAGCGCTAGTGCGTCGTCTATGTCTAAATGGTGTGTCCGGCGTGTCGCGTGTACCCGCTGTGACCGTGTCTCGCTCCTTGAGGCTCTGCTCCTCCACGCGGACCCTCAGCTGAATCTCGAAGCGCCGTGAGAATCCTTCTTTGGGTTTCCACAGCGACTGCAGCACCAGCGGCTTCTCGTGGTCGCCCACCACGCGGAAACATTCCCGCCGCCACGGGCCGCCCGCGCCGGTCCGGCCGATCACGTCGCACAGCACGTAGGCGCTGGCGTCCTCTTTCGCCAGACTGTACCTGGACAGGCACAACTTTTGTTGACCTTTCAGATTCGAACCAATGATACAAAGTCTCGGCTCATCACATCAATTATGAGCGAGAGGGAAGTGCCACAATGTGTGTGCGTGGTATAAAGAGGAGCAAGTGTGTGTCGCGACGGTTAGAAAAGCCGCTGACATGCAACTCGAGCAGCGCAGTGAGTCAGTGTCGTCTTAGTTATATCAGTATCAGTAAATGATGAGTTTCTCATCGAAAGCGCTTCCCCGTTGTTTTTGGGGATGTTGTCAAGTTGAAGGCGTCACAAAAGCGACAAATATTGCCGTCGAAGTCACTGTACTGCTTGGCGTGTTTCTTTTTCAACTCAAAAGCTGTTTTTCCTCTGCTTTTCGGTGATTTGGGTGAAAGCAACCCATCATCTACTGCTGCCAAAGAATTCAAGAAGAGACTATGGGCTTATATATATATATACAGAAGAACATTCTGCGGGTATTGGAAGACCAGTCCGAAAGCTCGAAAGACACTTTTGACAATATGGCGTAGTCTGCTTTGAAAACCGGCGGAGAAGGTGAATTTCTCGCACAGCAGCAGACGATTGGAGACGTTCTCCGCTGGCATTGCGATCCTGACCTGCCCAGAGCTTCTTTGAGGAGCTCCTTGGCGCCGGATTGCGTCGTGGCCAGGACGCTCTTGTAGTTGGCTCCCTGGCAGATGTCGCCGCCGAAGATCTTGAGAATGCCGGGCACCGACAGGCCGGCAGGACAACTCGGCCGGGTCGTCCTGCGTGGAGGGTCCGCCGCGGCCTAGGTCGGGGCTGCGGTTAAACACGCCCGACAGACGCTTGTTGTTGTTGTTGTTGTTGTGACGCCGGATTTTGGACTTGGCAGGCTGCCGGACGCCCGAGCTCTCGGCCGAGCGGTCCGTGCCGGTCGAACCGTTGGACCTGGGCCGCGCGAGAAAGCACATTTAACATTCAAACGGTGAACATACTCGTCAATCGTGTACGGCGGCGTATGTATGCCCTATAAAGGTTTATAATTGAGAGGATGGCACCGAAATGCCCCACGACGCTGGCGAAGCCCTATTTTCGTCAGGAATTTAACTCCTCAACGCCAATCGACAAAAATAACTGTTGTCTGAATGAAGCTCAACTCACATCGACATAGTTCTTGGACACTGAATACTCCAAAGTATGGCGGTAAAGTACAATTTCTTTGGTCTAAATGAAGCTCCTGAACTCACTTCAACATGGTTCCTTGAGAGCAAGATGCCACAAAATGGCAACAAAATACTGTATTTGTCTAAGTGAAGCTCTTCAACTGACTTCGACGTGGTACCTTGACACCAAGGTGCCACAAAATCATGGCAAAAAAAATAGTCATTGCTCGGGCCCGAGTGCAAAAACAGCAAATCGGGTTATTTGAAGCGCAGTCGAGTAAAAGTGCACATCAAGTCCGGCAGACATTTTGTACTTTGTCCATATATCGAAACATTCTGTCAGGTATCAGGCTCACTGCGATATGAACTGTCATCGTTTCGAGCAAACTTTTCATTACTCTCGTTCAGTGCATGCGAGCGGTGGTTCTTTCGCAGGTTCTTGGCAACCTCCTCGATCGACTCCCTCGTGGCAAGCAGGCGTCCCGATGAGTGCAAGATCGTGGCGAAGCACAAAGGGCCATCACAGAATCGCGAGCTTCGTGTCACAAAGGCGCAAGAAAGGGTGTGGGGGGGGGGGGGGGGTTGCTTTTTGAAGTAGCGCGCCAAATAAACACAACAAATACAAATACAACCAAACCAAACGAGCAACGATGGACAGTTACGTTGACGTTACGCTCATCCACAAACTGACGGCCATCTCGTTTCAGTTGGGCGCGTAATGGCATTCCGATGCCCACTTTACTGGGCAGATCGTAGCTTTCGAATAAACCGATATTGTTGTTTCTTTGTTCTTATTGGACGAGAGAGGGAGCGCTGTTGTACTCGCCGACCGTTTTGAAAGCGAGAGCGACTTGTCGGCGAGCTACCGATTCGCGCCAACGGTTACTCGTTTGATTATCACTTCTGAGGCTTTTACAGGTTATTCGTACTACGCCTGCAGATAACCGTTATTTTCGTAACGGATTACAGAATCACTCCCCCCCCCCCCCCCCCCCTCCCCCAATAAATTATTACAATTCAGTCACCGGTTTGGCCCGAAAATCTGGTGTAATCAGAATCGGCCGTATCGCTGATTGCTGTTTACCGAAGTACGAGCAGATGTTTGCAAACAAAGACAAATCAAGCGAATATTGACTGTTGTTGCCAGGCTGAAATCGACGAGGATTTGGAGCATTCGAAGTTCTAGACGATGAATCGATTCACACAAAAAAGTCGTTGACGAATGCTCTGATCGACCAGTTGCCAATTCCTCAATGAATTGGGACAACCTCTCTGACCACCGTCCACCGCAGCGCGTAGCCACGCTTTCTTTCTTTCTCTTTCTTTCTCTTTCTTTCTCTTTCTTTCTTTCGAGTGTCGTGCGATGCGAGGGGAGTTACTGTGCTGACCCATTGCTGGCTTTCCGGCCGAGCTGGGCGAGTCTCCTCTTGGGGGAGCGGATCAGCAAGCCCACCACGGCCGACTGCTTATTACCGCCGTGCAGGCTTCTCTCCTCGCTAATCATCTTCCTCGGCGTCCGTCAGCACCCCACCGCCATCATCCTCGTCCTCCTCCTCCTCCTCATCATCATCGTCGGGAGAAAGTCCCAAACGACCCGTTACAGTTGGAGAGTGACAGTTCGTCGGCCGGTGAGGTTAACGGAATCCCGGCACCAAAGCAGCTTCTTCGTCCGAAGCCGCGAGCGAGTGAGGAGTTCGCGGACCTGCCGCCGCCTGCAGCCCCACTCCTTTGATGACGTCACAGCAGGACCACGAGCACGCGCACGGCCGGCCGCGAGGAGGCGGGAACAATACGGATGACGCGCGCAGCGGTCGATCCCGCTAATTTTTTAAACTGGGAACGATTTATGATTTAGCCTTGAATCCATTTAAGACTTAAGACTTATCTTCGAATCGCTGCAAGACTTGTTTTTACGCGGTCAACAAGTTGTTCAATTCAGGGAAACAATAAAAAATAAAGAACAACTGTTGGACTGTCACACTGTTTGTGTCACAGTGACATCTAGTGGCCAACTTTTGTTACTGCCAAGCATGTCCGTTTAAAAGCGACCTCCAACAACAACTCCGACGACTACTTTCTTTGCATGTTGCTCGTCGACTGCTCGTTAATATACGTACGAAACAATATCGTAGATACATTGATGCAATGTTAATTCCCCTTCCTATTTGACAGAGGCCATGTCGGCGAGGACGTTAAACAACGTAGGATTTAGTCTCAAACTTCTACGTCGTCATCTTTCCGACTTGTAACTTTGGAGGAATGTGCGAATTGTTTTCTATATCTACCCGACTTTTTCGTCGTGTCTCCCGTAGGCGCCGCTGGTGTAGTGGTATCATGCAAGATTCCCATTCTTGCGACCCGGGTTCGATTCCCGGGCGGCGCACTCTTTTGATGTCACAATGAAATGTACATCTGTTTATTTCCAACATTTAAACATATCAAACTCTTACTATTTAGACATATACGAACATGCATATTATATTGCAGAAATAGTGAGTATTTTGGTAGAAGGAGGATGAGGAGACCGGTAGCATCGTCGCTAACGACTGCAACAGAAAGGGAAGGGGCGCTCGCCGGTCAAGACCGATGGGCCGACACACTAGCAAAGCATTCTGGGATTTTGTAATATTCGTAATACTGGCGGGCTAGCTCTAATACACATTTGAGATGGTCTCGCGGGCCAAATGTAATTACATCGTGGGCCACATTTGGCCCCCGGGCCCGAGTTTGACATATAAGTTATAGAGTAAAAGTTACCGTCAACATATTTAAGAGCTATTATTATAGTGTTACAACTATTAATAACTACTTCTATATAGCGCCTTTTAAGGAGCCCAAGAATAATAACATTTAAAAAGAATAACAATAATAATAATGCTGTATTGTCTTATAAGAAATAAAACTCGTACACAGATAAATAATTACATGTTAATGAAATTCCAATAAATATTCATATCTTAATTGTAATAAGAATAATAATAATAGTCATGATAATAAATCATCATCAAAATAATATACACCTTCTGCATCAATGTCGGGCAAACTTTTGTGCTCAAATTTGATTTTGAAGTCAAACAGATGGGGCTGCACATATGTTGAACTTTGCACTCTGCATGCGCTTTATTTGAATAATAAAATAGTCATTCATTCACATTTTGTCATTGCATTATTTATTCTTAACTGTATTCTAATGAATCAACCAATAGTTACTCCAATAAATACAAATCGTGAAACGAGAATGTCAATTTGTTTCTTCCATTTATTTGAAATAAATGTAAAAAATACATTTAAACTCAGCACATTCCGGGGTGAAACGTCTCAACGAATGCACCAAATATTCCAGGACTCTTGATGAGGTTAACGCGCGGAAGAAACGCGACCGGATGCGTTTTATTATGAAATCCGGAAGTGACTAAACGGCCCACATAAGCAGGTGCGTGCGTTCATCGAGAGCGTCAAGTGTGCGATTCGATGCACAAACCGTCGTTCTCTCCATTATGTTGTTGTTGTTGTTGTTGTTGATGTTTTAACACTGTATTTGATATTTCGATGTTTTAGTTTGTGAACGCGTGCGCGGAAGCGATCACGTGACGAGGAAGGAAGAGGAAAATAACGGTTTTGCTTGTTGGCTTTATTTGGATGGAATAAACTTCGCACGCGCAGTTGAACGAAGGCGAAGGCAAGGTAAGCTTTTCTCTAATTCGTCTATCGCCTCATTAACAACAAGTGGATGAAACTCACTCGTGTCCAAATAATGTTGAAAAAAAAAAAAAAAAAAAAAAAACACCAGCACGTGAGTTTATTGGCGTTGTCTTTCTTAATATTTTTTTTTTTTTTTGGGGGGGGGGGGGATTCCTTACACTTTTGTTCTGCTTCAATACTTGTATTTAGTAACTTAGTCCGTTATTAGAAGAAAAAAAAAATCATTTTTGCTTTCACTTGTCACATCCCGCAAGAATTTTGACGTCATTTGAACACTTCACGAATGACATGTTTTCTCTTTTCCGCCTCCTCTTGGCTTCACGCGAAACATGATTCTGATGACTACTATGACATGATTTATATTTTCGACCTCTCCCCGTCATTGGTGGAATTTTCCATAAATTGTCGCTTGAGTAGCAGCTGCAGGGGGCGCGCGTTGCCGTCACGTGACACTTGATAATATCTCCCAAAATGAAAGGGTTCGTCCCCGTGTGCATTTGCAAACTGTAATCTGGCCTTTTTTATGGTTTCTTTTGGGAGTAACGCCTTCTTCCTGGCAGAGTGCCTTCGGTACGGCTGGGGGGGAGGGGGGGAGGGGGGGGGGGAGTGCGTGTCTCATTTCATATAGTGTATGTAAAAAAAAAAATGTATCGTTTTTGATCTATCTTGCAAAGTGGATCACACATTCCAGTACAGATCATCAAAAATTATCTTGAAAATGTTCTTTGTTAATATTCCAATTAAATAAAGTATGAAAATGAGCATTTTTAAATCTGTCTCTCTCTCTCTATCTAGTTATTGTTCTTTTAGTTGTGCCAGTTGCCAACATGGAGGCGAGAGGAAAGTATGACTTCACGGCCACGACGACAGGCGAGCTGAACTTTAAGAAGGACGACGTGGTCAAGGTTAGTAAACGCAGGATCATCAGACCGTTGGGCCTCGTGTCCCCGAAAGAACTTTGGTCTTCCTGTCGCTCCTTCTGGTGTCTCCTGTCAGATTTTAAGCACACACGGCGAGTGGTACAAAGCCGAGCTGGACGGACACGAAGGCTACGTACCCAAAAACTACATGAACGTGACCGCGCCGGCGTAAGCCCCGCCCGCATGCGATGGCATCCTCTTTCTTCTTCGGTGACATGTGGCCGTTTGTAGATGGTTCCGGGAGAATGCCACTCGCGGCGCAGCGGAAAAAATCCTCAGCGCCAAAGCCATCGGAGCCTTTGTTATCCGGGGATGTCAAAGTTCACCGGGAAATTTCTCCATCTCCGTCAAGTCAGTGACAAAATCCACAAACGTCAAATCTTGTCTGAAAAGCGTGATAATCTAAACCCTAACCCTTAAAACACGTCCACTGGTATTCGTTAGCCTGTCTATGGCGTTTCCCATGCTGTGTTAGCATTTAATATAGCGTCAGTTTGTCGATGAACTTTGAACTCGGCGCAGGCACGAGTGCGACGTGCAGCACTTCAAGGTCATCCGCGACGAAGGGGGTCACTACTTCCTGTGGGCCGAGAGGTTCGCGTCCCTCAACAAGCTGGTGGATTTCTACAAGACTTCGTCCATCTCCAAGACCGCCGACATCTTCCTCGACGACGGCGCCGACGCCGCCGGAACGCCCGGCGCTCAGTCGGTAAATGCTCAAAAAGTCCCTGTCAAGGGAAAATACATGTTTTGTACATTTGAGCCGTCACAAAGAAGAACGGCCCTGCCAAATTGGAATGATTTAAACGACATTGTCAGTCAAATACAACTCCGTCGAATTCGTACGCCGACACAAAACTGCAAGTTTGCGAAAATATATCTGCTTAAAGCAAACTGCAAGGTAAGAAAGCAATACAGGGAATAAACTGACTATGATCGGAAACGAAACACGACAAGACGTCGTCTTGTCCTTTGTTGTGTTTAACGGCGGTTTGCAAGCTGTGACAGTGCGCCACCCACTGATCTGTCATATTAATATATGATATAAATGATTCCTTTTCACGAAACAAATACATATACAGTTTCTAAATGAACAAACTACCCTCGATATCTATTTTTTCATGAATGAACTTCTCTCATATGTTATACTTCCCATTTCCCATTGAAATGATTGCCGATAAAACATATGTTTACATTTAATATTGAATTTTTGATTTTGGACTCGGGTTGGCCGCTTGGTCTGCTTGTGAGCGTCTGGGTGTGAATTGTGGTCCACGGCAGCTCCTTGCGAGTGTTTTCATTTTGCATTTGGTCGCTTGACTGTTGGTGTTTGGTCGTGAGATTGATGCACGATCCTTCCGGACGTTCGTGCCAAGACTGTTCGCAAATTGAAAATAGTACGTAAAATAGAGGTCATCTGCCGACGAAAATGTTGGCCGTAATCCCGTTCGTTCGTACGAAGGCTCGTTCGTAACCTGGGGTTCCGCTGTTCCACCGACACAAAGCAAAACAAAACGACCCGAGCGACAGCTCCTAATTTGAAATACCTTTATCCTGCGTAATGCTGTCACCTAGTGGCGTTGGATAGGTACTACTGGAAGGAACATGTGTGGTGTGTCTCCCCCTGCAGGTGGAGAGAGGAAGTTTACCCAAGCAGCCAATTATGGCCGACATCCTGGCCGCCAACATGGCCGCTGCCTCGCGCAGAGTCTCCGAACAGCCTCGGCCGAGCCACACGGTACCGACGCTATATTGCGATATCGCATTTTTCCCGTTTCTCCCACTTTCGCAATAAATAATTACTTTTTGTGTGAAGATTTAGGTTTCATTTAAAGTTTGATTGCGTCAAACGTGCGTACGCACGATTTAAGCGCACATCTGTGTGTACGCCCGTTTAGTCAATGAGGCCCAATGTTTTGCTTGAATAGTCAAACTTGAAGGTCAAATTTGGGACTTGTAGGAACGGATTTGGGCAAGACCTGAATATCAAAATTGTAACTTGAAGTTCAACATTTGCACCGCAAGACATGGTCACAATTAGAATTTGACAGTAGTTTTTTGTAACTTGAAGATTAACATTAACACAACTTGGGACTTGGAGGTCAAAGGTTGGATTTGAAGCTCAACATTTGGACCTCCATTTTCAGACATGGTCAAACTTACAATCTGACAGTCATTTTTTGTAATCTGAAGATTAACGTTTGGCTTTGAATGTCACACTTGGGATTTGAAGGTCAAAGTCGGTACCTGAAGGTCAAAGTTGGGACTTGGAGGTCAAAGTTTGGAGTTGAAGGTCAACATTTGGACCTCAATTTTGGGTCATGATGGTCAAAATTAGGATCTGAAGGGAATTCTTTGGAACCTTAAGGTCAACGTTTTGCTTTGATTGTCAAATTTGGAACTTTTTTTTTTTTTTTTCCAACTTAAATTCAACACTGGGACCTGCTCATCAAAAATGTAAAAAAATAAAATACAAATTCAGCGGTTGTGTCTTATTGTTTCGCAGGCAAGGGGGCGTGGCCTGGAGGAGCGTGTTGAGAGTGCGGTCCAATCAGGAAGAAGAAGCCCGATCGGTGCCGCTCGAGCTCCTGACGCCGCCCACCTCCGCCAGGTCTGACCAACACACCGCACACACGCTGTGCAATGCTACTCGGTTAGCGTAGCCACATGGTACATGGGTTTGTGTTTCCCAGCAGAGGGCGCCGCCGCAGCAGGTTTTGGCTTTGTACGACTTCAACGCGGAAGAAGACGATGAGTTGAGCTTCACCGCCGGCGACGTCATCAACATCGCCGATGCCTCCGACCCGACCTGGTGGACAGGGCGCTGCGGCGGCAGGAAAGGACTCTTCCCGGCAAACTACACCAGGCCGCTATGACGCAAGACACACCAAGATTGAGGATGACGAAGAACAACAAGAAGAAAGAGAAGAGGAGGAGCAAAGAGGAGGAAGGAGAGAAGGAAGAGGAGACAGAAAACAAGTCTGGCTCCATTTATTAGGTACAGGAGAAATGTTTCAAAATAAAAGTACAACATTTCATTTTGATGTGCTTTTATTTTGTATGCACCGCAAAAGCACCAATCAGAATCATTTCTAGCATGAGACAGAAGTGTGCCATGCAAGGCATTATGGGTAGGCAGTAGGGCTGGGCTGTTGTCGCCATTCGTTCGAGGTTATTTGGCAGGATTGTTCGAAAGAATATACTATATAAAAAAAGTATACTATATTGCCAAGAGTGAGTTTATGGGAATATTGTAAATGACTATTTTTCCAGAAACGCATTTGTGAAGTTGGACACCGATGTTCGACGAGAAAGCCTGGCTCTCAGTCCCCGCTCTAATTCATCCAAAAGGTGTTCTATAGGGTTGAGATCAGGATTGTGCAGGCCAGTCAAGTTCATCCACATCAAACTCTCTCATCCGTGTCTTTATGCCCCTTGATTTGTGCACTGTTGCACAGTCATGTTGGAACAGGAAGGGGCCATCTCCAAACTGTTCCCACAAAGTTGGAAACGTCCAAAATATTCTTGGCTGACTTTTTTTCTGTTGGTCATTTTGTTCCCACGTCTTTTTGTTAATTTTGTTTTGTTAATCGTGTTTTTTTTTTTTTTTTTTTAATTTAAAAAAATATCAAGACCTGAAGAAGACAAAAAAGAACATGAAGAAAATCTGCAGGGTTGTTTTAGAGATTGAGGCAGTGACGAGACAAAGAGATGCCGCCGCTGCTCCACTTTGATCCAACAGGAAGTGGTTTGTTGACTCATTTGTTGACTCGTCTCGCTGCTGCAGTGTGCGGTCAGGTGGCCTTCAGCCTCATCATCTCCATCTACACAATTGACAAGAGGTTGGTTTCTGATGAAATGATTCCATTTCCTGTCAGTCCAGGCAAGTCTAAGTTTTGCAAGGGTGCAACTGAACATGGGAAAGTTTTCCTTGTTGCAAACATTTATATTATGTATTGACTATGATGCCACTGCGATGAAAATTTGGGTTGCACTTCCCTCAGCCATATTGACAAATATTGATTTGATACTGATGACTATTGATGGACATGGCTCATTGAACACGCTCACAAAGAGGATACAAAAATGAAGTCCACTTAGGCTCTCTGCGCTCATGAAGCCTCCCAAGGTTTCCGCCATTGTCGAGACGCTAACGAAAGGGAACAAACGTCACGCCATTGTGTGTCCCGACGCGTTAAGCATAAACGAGATCGAAGACGTTGAAGAAGGACAACTCTCAATGAACCTAGCATGCATGTTTTTGGGGGGATGTGGGAGGAAACCTGAGGGCCCGGAGAAAACCCACGCGGGCACGGGGAGAACGTGCAAACTCCACACAGGTGATCGTTGTTTGTTCCTGTTTCTTTTGAGGTTATATCAAGCAAATTCAACAAGACTCAACCTAAACTCAAGTCAATAAACAGAGGGAAGTTCCGAATGGTTCTGTCCAGTGTCTTCTGTGCGTTGCTCAGCCTGCACAAGTGCATGCAGTCATAGTAACACATAACTCTATAGTCGCTAATCGTGATGATGTCATCATTGATGAGGAAGATGTCACAAATTCCTGTTTGTGTTCCTGCTTTTTATCATGCAGACACAAAACAAGTGCCTCAAAACAAAAGGCGAGCAGATGGTTTGGTCGCTCGTCTTTATTGCTATTGGCGACAGCCTTTGAGAAATGCTCAGCGTGTGCAAGTAACAAAGTGCTTTGCTAACGAGCTACGGATCCGCTAACAATTGGCTATCGAGCGTAGCATTCGTCATCTGGGCTAGTCAAAAAAAACAACAACAAAAAAGCGCGCTTAATTTGCCCGGAGATGCTAATCTCACTGTGACCGCCACAGGAACAAAACACTTTTGGTAGTTTTTCAAACCTCCAAAGAATGTTAGCAATCGTGATAGCTACTGTTGACAATATTCCAGCCGATATTTTAGCCATGCTGGTACAGATGCAAACAAATATTTCACTTTAGCAATGTTAGCACACATGCTAACAACATTTCACATGAGTCATCGTGCCAAGAAACACATTAACCACACTGTAGACTATGCAAACAAACACGTTAGCCACTAGCTGATGATGGTAATACCGTATCGTCAGAGATCCTTTACATCGCTTGAGCAATATTATACAGCCTAACGTTTGAGCAATTCTGGTCACATTTGGTACTGTCAAAGGTTGCATACAAGGTGAGCAAAGGATTCCCACACATTCTGACTGGAAGATTAGGAACCGTTTTATAACACCGCCAAAACTCAGGGCCAATGCGCTCGAGGTAACAGAGAAATTCAAAGTGAGACACACAAAAGGAAACCGATTCCGGAAGAGGTCCAGATCATCTGGCGTGACTCTCGTTGGATGCTCTTCAACTCGCTGTAAATATCTCGTCTAAGAACTGAATCCAAAATTGAACCCAACCACGCGTTGTCGTTGCACTGCTAACACCCGCACGTCACTTTTGCCACGAGGTCACCTGCTGTTCGGAATATGGAAAGGATCTCTTGAGTGTGGGGGGGGGGGGGTCGCAAATGAATGAATGGGAAACACTGCGGGGGATGCGACACATTAACAACTGCGGGGGATGTTTTCTTTTTCACAGCGGCCCGTCGGGAAAGCTCTGGGCACTCTCGACGGCCGATATGTTGTACTTTATTATGCGACTTGAAGCTGACGACGCCTTGAAAAGTGTCAAATTGGAAGTCAAACGCAGTATCGCGTTTCTCTCCAGAAGGTCCACTCACTGCAGCACACAAAATGGGATCTTAACACCTCCCACTTGACGAGCTGTCTCCTAGTTACAAGCGCCGAAAGCGCTCGGCTCCCGCTACTGATGACGATGACGACGACGGTGATGATGATGATGACGATGACGATTCCGCTCACGATGCAATGTGGACTTGAGCTGGCCGAACCCGGCGACCGCTCGGGTCTGGAGCTGCTGTCGTGAACAGAAGACGAGAGGTAAGAACAATGATTTCTTTCACATGGGCAAAAAGACATTTTCAACACTTGACACATAACACCGATATCATTTCCGATATTTGTGATGCCAAGGGTCGATGCGCTTTGCAAGATTCACATGTAATAAATCCATATTGCTTTCATTTGCCTATGTGTACGCACTTTCTATTCTATTCTTTAGGGACACCCTGTTCAATACGTTCGATAGGTAGGTAGGTAGGTAAGTAAGGCGACACAGTGCGGTTAGTAGAAGTGTCATATTATTGACAGTGATCTATAGTCACGAATGATATTCCACTCAAGTTACAGCATCTGAAACTGTTGATAGGCATAATTTTGCTCATTAAAAGTCAATATTTGAACAATGTGTCAGAGTTCAGGTGACGGGGACGACCCGAGTGCGGAAACCAGAGGCGACGAGCAGGTAGAGATGAATATTCATGACACAGCAGGTGGTGGACGATTGCAGTTTGGGAAAAAAGATCCGAGAGCTCAGTCGAGGTTGACAGGGCGCGGGGGGGGGGGGGGGGGGGGGGCGGCTTGCGGGGAGGGGGGCGTCGGAAAAGAGCAAAAATCAAGTCAGGCTGGCTTTTCAAAAAGGTCTCGAGGGAAAATAGACGGAGTGGCCGGATGTTCAAAGTCGTTGTCGAGTATTGGCAATCCGGCTCGTCGGAGATGGGAGGCGGCTGCTGACGGACTCCGGTGCACCGCGCCCGCGAGAGCACACGAACGAGGACGCGCGCGCACACCGCGGTGCTGAGACAGCAGGCCTGACGCAATGAGTACAAATTGAGAGGCGCAAACGTGGGAAACGATATCAACGGTGTATGCGACACTATGTTAATAGGCATTGTCCATCGTACATATGTAATATTATAGAATAGGATGGTCGAGCAGCAAAATGTCTTTAAGGTAAAGTCGAGAAAATGTGTGTGTGTTTGTTTTAGCACATCCAGTGTCACAACTTGACACATCAATATTTAGTGACTGAAGTCTAAATTGTTGTGAGAGGGTGACAACAACGACGATCAACTTTCACAACTTCAATCACCATCATCATTCAGCGGGTGGAGCGCGTGTGTGTGCGTGTGCGGTTCATCCCAAAAGCTTTCAAGTCCCGCTGACCTTTAGGATAGTTGCCCAACACCCTGCTGACATTTTGTCTCCTGCCGTGAGCGTGATTAGCATTTAGCACACGTTAGCATTCATCCAAAACCACTGCACCCCCTCCTGTTCACGCTTCACCGTGAACATTTTTTTTCACCCCCACTGCTAGATGGGGCCAGCTCACTTCATGACATCTACCCCCCCCCCCCCCAATCCATTCACATTGGTTCTTTACAGTGGAAGGACTCCTGCATATCAGTTGATGGCACTAAGGAGCCATTGGACTGGTTTGCCAACTCCCAATAGACACCACAGAAAAAGAACAAGGAAGGCCAACACATAAGGTCGTCGCGTTTTGTGCTTGCATTTTCTGTGTTTGCAGGTTATGTGGAGAGCAAATGTTACGACTCTGTTTTCGTACAGTACAATAATGTTGAGTGCAATTTGAAAAACAAACATTTGAAAAGAAATTTGGTGTCTTTTGGGAGGGTGCCGGAACAGATGAATTGCATTTCCATTCCTTTCGATGGCAAAAGATGTTTTGAGATACAAGCGAGCTCATGGATGAATATTGCCGGCTCCCAGTTGTATAGTGCAGGGTTCGAATCCGGGCTCTCGCCTTCCTGCGTTTTTAAGGGGTTTCCTCCCGGCTTGCACTTTACAGCCCGTGTGGAAACCCCATTACCATAAAATCCCATGATATAGCGGGAAATCTGCAATGGAAAATGAGATACGATTTAAAACTCCGTGATACCGCAAAATGTGAATCGCTATCTGACGAGGGATGACTGTACACAAGATTAAATCCTCAATTCTGTACGTTCTGTCCAACTTTTTCAACTGGACTAAGTCACGTGATCGCTTTTGTTCCAGCAAAGCTGACGTTTTCCCGACATGGAGGCGGTGGTGGAGAACGCCAGCGCCCCGTTCCAGGACCTTCCTCTCCTCCTACTGAACCTCACCAACGTGACGACTTCGGACGACGGTTCGAGTCCCGGCGTTGGGGGCGTCCTCATCCCTCTCATCTACGTGATTGTTTGCGTAATCGGTCTGGGCGGGAACACACTGGTTATCCACATAGTGCTGCATCACTCCAAGATGGAGTCTGTGACCAACATGTACATCCTCAACCTGGCCATCGCCGACGAGCTCTTCATGCTGGGCCTTCCCTTCCTGGCCGTGCAGAACTCCCTGCAGGCATGGCCCTTTGGATCGTTCATGTGCCGCCTCGTGATGACGGTGGACTCCATCAACCAGTTCACCAGCATTTTCTGCCTGACCGTCATGAGCGTAGACCGCTACCTGGCGGTGGGGCACCCCGTCCGTTCGGCCCGGTGGCGCCGCCCCCGCGTCGCCAAGGTGGTCAACGGCACCGTGTGGGCACTGTCCTTCCTGGTGGTCTTGCCCGTGGTGGTGTTCGCCAACATCCAGAAGACGGGCGGCACCTGCAACATCCTGTGGCCGGCCCCGGTCAAGGTGTGGAGGACGGCATTCGTCGTCTACACGTCCACGGTGGGCTTCCTTTGTCCCCTGCTCATCATTTGCCTCTGCTACCTGCTGATCGTCTTCAAGGTTAGATTTACAATACATTTCAACGCCGAAATGTTAAACCGAACCACATCGTGTTGTCTGACGAACGTTTGCTAGCCTAATGCTAACATATCATGTGAAACACCACGGAGGGGCTAAAAAAAAAATGACATTTTTGCTGTTTCTGTAATCTTAAACCTTCAAGCAACTGCTACTTTAACACGCACAGTGTCATGGGGTAGGACCCAAGTGCAGTACACTGAATCGCCGGAATCGTTGGAAAGGACTGTGACAGGTTCAGTGACAAACAGGTGAGTAGCCACTCAGTTAACATCCAAGTCCTGATACACACGGCGATTAACTTTACATTCCAAACAGAGAGGTTTGGAAGATTGGGAATTGGTTTTGGGAGCAAGTGGTGAAAAGCTATGCAATGGACAGGAAGCTGAAGAGAGAAACTTGCGCTTTGTTGTCTCAGTGGCAGAACCTCAAAGCAGCCACATGTACAGGCAAACGTGCAAAGGCAGAACGCACGGTCAGGGGCAGAAGGCTGAGGGGGTTCCTGATAGAATGATGAGGCAGGAAGGTCAGAGCCTGACCGGGTCGCCAACGACAGATCAATCCGCAGAGAAGGCTTGGAGAGTCTTGCTTGGACACGTATCGAAACAATCTGGCCATGGGTGAGTCTTCAGCAGAGCCTTAAATCTTTGATCGGCTGAGGGGCTGTTATTATTAGGAAGCAAAGGTGGAACTTCAAAGCTGTTTAGACTGCACAGACTGGAGTGTCTTTGAAAATTCAGCTGGCAGCCTGGATGAATATACGGACACTGTCGCATCCTATATCAGTTTCGGTGAAGAGGTTTGTGCACCAACAAAGTCATTTCGCACATTCAATAACAACAGGCCGTGGTTCACTGCCAAACGTAAGCAACTTCACCAAGCTACGGAGGACGCAGCTTGGGCCTGTATAATCGAGCTAGAAACCTGCTGACTAAAGAAATGAACACTGCAAAGATGAACTACGCAGCAAAGTTGGGAAAACAGTTTAGCGCTAACGACTCTAAATCAGTCTGGCATGCATTCCAATCGCTGACCAATTACAAGCGACGATCCCCCCAAGCTGAGAACAATGGCACACTAGCCGACGACTTGAATATCTTCGACTGCAGATTTGAAAAGGACACTTTCACGCCGCACCACCGACCACAATCACTCCACCAACTTCTGCGTCAGGATGTGAGACGCATCTTCAAACAACAAAAGATTAAGAAAGCGACAGGCCTACACCATGTGTCCCCATCCTGCCTCAAAGTCTACGCGGACCAGCTCGCTCCAGTCTTCACACAGATTTTCAATGGATCTCTGGAACTGTGCGAAGTACCATCGTGTTTCAAATGCTCCACCGTCATCCCAGTCCCCAAGAAAACTACAATCTCAGGTCTGAATGACTACAGGCCTGTCGCCCTGACATCTGTGGTCATGACGTTCCTTTGAACGTCTCGTGCTGGACCACCACAAGAGCGTCACAGGTCTCCCGCTGGACCCCCGGCAGTTTGTCTACCAAGCAAACAGATGATGCAGTCAACATGGGACTGCACTTCATCCTAGATCACCTCGACAGTGCAGGGATCCTGTTCGTGGACTTCAGCTCAGCGTTCAACACCATCATCCCTGAACCTGAACCTTTCTTTTGTCTGAGTTTGTTGTCACATTTCTGTGGGGCCAATTATACATTACTCGTGCACTCACTGTAGTAGTCTCGCCACACTGCACTATTTGCATATCTGTTGTTGACCAATACTGGCCACTCACGCCAGAGTAGCATCCGCCCCACTGACTGAGGAGTATCTGCAACATTTGCACAATCAACATTGTCCCAGACTATCGCGCCACTCGTCACTTGAAACCGCACGCACTCCTTGAAGTCTCGGCGCCCTTGGCACAATGCTCATTGCGCCGGAATATTGCGAGATTAGTCATTCATTCGGTGCTAGAGGACTCTGCATCTTTTTGCACAATTGTCAAAAAAAAAATAAAAACATTTTAAAATTGTACCGGCATTACCAGATAACTAGCAACCCTTTATTTCTTAGTGACTGTTTTTTCTCAATTTCTTTCTGTCTCCAAAGAGTTCTCTGTCCATTGACTGTCTGTCGTCGTACTAGAGCGGCTCCAACTACCGGAGACACATTCCTTGTGTGTTTTTGGACATACTTGGCAAAATAAAGATGATTCTGATTCTGATTCACTGTGAGCATCACAGGGAAACTCACGCTTTGTTGTCACGTTAACAAACGAGCACACGAACAGGCAAATACGCTAAGGCGGAACTCGTCATCGGGGGCCGAAGGCTCAGGAGAGTCGCGGTACAACGATAATCAGACAGACCGGGTCGCCAACGACAGACCAATCTACAGAGAAGGGTCGGACAATCTTGATTGAGCTCGTATCGAAACAATCTGGCACTGAGGGCGTCATCAGCGGAGCCTTAAATCCTTGACCTGGATGAAGGGCTCTGATTGGTTGACGGGCAGAGGTGGGGGTGGCTACCGGGCTGTGACCAACTGTGAGACACGGAGCAGCAACACATAGAAACAGAACAACCAACAAAATCCGAAGAATAGATCGTCTCTGTCTGTGAGAATAATTAATTCTGTTTTCACTTGGATGTTTCTTGTGTTCTTCATTTGTATCTTGTATTTACTCTTTAATTGTACACTATCCTTCGATAAAATGTATCATATTATTATTTGAAGGTGCGCAGCTCGGCCAAGAAAGTCCACGCCGCCTCCGCCAAGCGCCGCAAGTCGGAGCGCAAGGTAACACGCATGGTGGTGATCGTGGTGGCGGTCTTTGTCTTGTGCTGGTTGCCCTTCTACGCACTTAACGTGCTCAACCTGCTGGTGGCGCTGCCCCCTGAGTACCAGGGCCTGTACTACTTCGTGGTGGTGCTAGGCTACGCCAACAGCTGCGCCAACCCCGTAGTCTACGGCTTCATGTCGGACAACTTCAAGAGGGGTTTCCGCAAAGCCCTCTGTCGCGCCACCCGCAAAGTGGAGGACCAGAACCAAGACCGCCAGGCTGCCCAGCACCAGCTGCCGCAGGAGGGCGACAAGCCGGCACCGGTGCCCCGGGAGAGCCTGAGGCGAGGAATCCGTGAAGACGACGACGTCTCAGAGATGATGCAAGTCTTCAGAATCGGGCAAACCGGAATCGCAGGCTTCCCGTCGCAGAGTCTGGAGCCTTTGTTGGCCGACCACGAGGCCGCGGAAGTCGATCGCCGGGGACGAACACCGGACCCCGGCGGCAGAGACCTTGAGACCGGCGAGGCATCGCTATAGCGACACCTTTGCTCCGAAAGGATGTAAACGGGAGCGCAAAAACACTGCAGCGATTCTTTGGGAATAAGCGACTTGTAATACGAAGACATTGCGGTGAACAAGCGGTTTGTCTATATGTGCGCCGACATGGACTGCCGATCAGTTTATCGTTTGTTTTAAATGTGCTCGACATTGAATGGCGACCAGTCCAGGGTTTACCCATGGCTCTCGCCCCAAAGCCAACTGAGATACAACTCTTTTCAAACGTAGGGAGTAAAAGTCAAAAGTCGGCCGAGCAATAAATACAAGTACCGAAAAGTACTGAAAACTCTACTAAGGTACAATAACTATGATTGCAAGTAAGTATTTTTACTTGGTTATTTCTCACCGCTGCTTGACACATGTTGTCTTTACATATCAAATTAGTTTTTCCGAGATCCAAATACTGTCTGATTATTTGTCCGTGTTTACATATTCAGGTTTTCGTCAAGATGGCAGCCTCACACTGACTCATCCGTTTTGTGGCTGTGACTCAGTGACAAAATGCACTCTTGTTGCACTCTCACATACTAATTAATTGTGTGTGTGTGTGTGTGTGTGTGTGTGTGGTGCAGTGCGTGCGTGCACATGCTGGTTATTGTGATGGAACCTCTTCACTACGCGACACACCCACCGGACGATTGCTATTCACGATATGAAGTGTTGATTAAATATGTGGAACTTTTTCCAGAAAATCTGATTGTTCCTGCTAATTTTGCACTCGATGCACTTTGCTTTATTTTGGGATGTTTGCTGACAGACCGATCGATCCGTCGATCGATTGACAGAATAAACAGCTCAATCTCGACAGCAAATATGACTTGTGATAATATACTAAATGCTTAGTGGTCTGTGACATTTTATTCAATTGATTTTGCTTCAATTATTTCTATTTTTAACGATAAATTGTGAAATAGTTTCTTTTAATAAGAATAATAATAACGTCTTAGATTTGTAGATATCACACCATGCAATGGACCAAAATATGATTAATGCGAATCTTTTCATTTTATGATTTTTATTGAGCTCGCTTTAATATATCAACCAACTATTTAATATACAAGCCCAATTCCAACGAAGTTGGGACGTTGTGTTACCTGTACGTTGCCTGTTCACCTGCGGGATGTTCCAAACAGGTGTTTGCAACTTTTTTGCCACCTGTCCCAGCTTTTTTGGAACGTGTTGCAGCCATCAAATTCTAAGTTCATGATTATTTGCAAAAAACAATCAAGTTGATCAGTTTGAACATGAAATATCTTGTCTTTGTAGTGTATTCAATGAAATATAGGTAGAACGCGATTTTCAAATCATTGTATTCTGTTTTTAATTTATGTTTAACAACAACAACATCCCAGCTTCATTGGAATTGGGGTTGTAATCAAAAGGTTATACATAAATGTGCTTATTTTAATAATGATAATAATACCTTACTTTTATTATTGACAACGATTCACTACTATAATCGAGTGTCTTACGTGACAAATGAAGAAATACATTTATGTACACCTTTTAAGAAAAAATGACAAAATGAACGCAGCACATAGTAAAAAGTGTAGAACGGATTGAGGTGCAGTTCCACGGAGGTTCTTCTAGGGGCAGCACCGTGATTACGCAGCAAGCTGCAGGCAGACGAAGAAGAGCTCAACCCAAGTGAGCGTTGCTCTGTTGCAGTCACCAATCGATATTCGGCCGTTTGGCTACCTCCACGCTAGCCTGTTTTCATCTTCTTTTCAGCACCCGGCGCCGTCCGAGTGTCCCCCGGCGGCATGTCCAGCTTCCAGCGGCTCCAAGCGGCCATCAACGAGCGTCTGTGCGCGGCCGCCGAGGAGATCTTTGAGGCGGTCAAAAGCACCATTGTCGGCCTTGAGGAGGAGCTCCGGCAGTCCAAACTGGAGCTCGAAGGCCACCAAAGACACAAACAACACACAGGTTCGTTTCCCGGACGACTTGGTTGAACGCTTCCGAGCCGGCAAACTCTTGCAAATCTCTTTAAACGACTCCCCCGCCAACTTTACTGGAACGCGTTTACTTTGCACTGGTCCTTCCTGGACGAAAGAGGGCGCCATTGAGGCGTGTACAACACGAGAACAGGTTGACTCAAAAGAAGAAGTACAACCCCCCCCCCCCACACAATTCCAATGTAGTTGGGATGTTGTGTTAAACATAAATAAAAACAGAATACAATGAATTGCAAATCATGTTCGACATAGTTCATTGAGTACACAAGATATTTAATGTTCAAACTTTATTGTTTTTAGAAAATAATCATTCACTTCGAATTTTATGGTTGCAATACGTTCCAAAAAAAGCTGGGACAGGTGGCAAAAAAGTTGAGGAATGCTCATCAAACACGTGTCGGGAACATCCCGCAGGTGAACAGGCTCATTGGGAACAGGTGGGTGCCGTGATTGCTTCCCTGAATTGCTCAGTCATTCACAAGCAAAGATGGGGCGAGGTTCACCTCTTTGTGAACACGTGCGTGAGAAAATAGTCCAGCAGTTTAAGGACAATGTTCCTCAACGTATAATTGCAAGGAATTTGGGGATTTCATCATCTACGGTCGATAATATCATCAAAAGGTTCACAGAATCTGGAGAAATCACTGCATGTAAGCGGCGAGGCCGAAAACAAACATTGAATGCCGGTGACCTTCGATCCCTCAGGCGGCACTGCATCAAAAACTGACCTCGATGTGTAAAGGATATCACCGCATGGGCTCAGGAACGCTTCAGAAAACCAATGTTGGTAAATCCAGTTCGGCGCTACATCCGTAAGTGCAACTTGAAACTCTACTATGCAAAGCAAAAGCCATTTATCAACAACACCCAGAAACGCCGTCGGCTTCTCTGGGCCCAAGCTCATCTAAGATGGACTGACGAAACGTGTTTTGTAGTCCGACGAGTCCACATTTCAAATTGTTTTTGGAAATTATGGACGTCGTGTCCTCCGAGCCAAAGAGGACAAGAACCATCCGGACTGTCATGGACGCAAAGTTGAAAAGCCAGCATCTGTGATGGTATGGGGCTGTGTTAGTGCCAATGGCATGGGGAACTTACACATCTTTGAAGGCACCATTCATGCTGAAAGCTACATACAGGTCTTGGAGAAACATATGCTGCCATCCAAGCAATGTCTTTTTAATGGACGTACCTGCTTATTTCACCAAGACAATGCCTAACCACATTCTGCACGTGTTACAACAGCGTGGCTTGGTAGTAGTAAAAGAGTGCGGGCACGAGACTGGCTTGCCTGCAGTCCGGACCTGTCTCCCATTGAAAATGTGTGGCGCATTATGAAGCGTTAAATACGACAACGGAGACCCCAGACTGTTGAACAGCTGAAGCTGTACATGAAGCAAGAATGGGAAAGAATTCCACCTACAAAGCTTCAACAATTAGTGTCCTCAGTTCCCAAACGTTAATTGACTGTTGTTAAAAGAGAAGGTGATGTAACACCGTGGTAAACATGAGCCTGTCCCAGTTTTTTGGGAATCTGTTGCAGCCATAAAATTCCAAGTTCATGATTATTTGCTAAAAACAATCAAGTTGATCAGTTTGAACATTAAATATCTTGTCTTTGTAATGTATTCAATTAAATATAGGTTGAACATGATTTGCAAATCGTTGTATTCAGTTTTTATTTGTTTAACACAACGTCCCAACTTCATTGGAATCGGGGTTGTATATTAGGACGAATCCAACATATGTAACGGTGTCCATTAGGATATTAGAAGTGCGTCGTCTCAGATACTGAATACTCGTTGCATTATAATGCCATAAAATCAAATGTGGTTCACTTAAAATAGTGATAACCTGTAGTATCAATAAAGTGTAACATTCCACTGTGTACTTAAATTATACTGTCACAGGAGCAATCTTCTCACACATACACTTTTACTAATAATATAGAAACAATCAACAAAGTTTAAAACAGAGAGTAGTATTAAGGGGGAGTGAAAAGAAATGTAAATCTAATGTAAAAAAAAAAAAACAAGATTTAGGATGTTGCATTTGTGGAAAGTAATAAATCAATTGTGCTCCAGTCATGTAAGATTTTTGCAAAGAAGGACGAATGCTGACAGTGATGAATTATAATACACCCAATGTGTACAGTGTATGACTGTCGATAGGCGTAATGTTTATTTTGTGCTTTGAAACTTGAATGACATTCCAGAAATTAAAATAATGAAATGAGCTGATCATATCGTCACATTCTGAAGTCACATTTGCACAATTTGTGCAACTTTAGAGAGAGAAATAAGTATAATATAATAATACAATCGAATGAGTATGGATTTGATTTCGATTCTTCAGCTTTCAATTCAAGTTTGATATTGAATTAAATGCTTTGATGTTGATTCAGTAAGAAGCAGAACTACAGTTAGAGTACCTGTTGATTATTTTTTTATGTACATGTCGTTTGTCACCTCACATATTGTTAGCAATAAAACATCTGAAATTAAAAATATGCACAATAAGAACTGCATATAGAGTACAACATTTTATTGCATGACAGTTGTATATGAATGGTAAAAAAACATGCATGTAAACTTATTACTTACCACTTGGAAATTGTGATCAAGATCACATAACATTTGTTTTTTTAACATTACTTCTCTACCTTCATTTCTGGCTCTTGCTCAGTGTGCACATGTAGGATTGTTATTGCTCCCTCCAGTGGCCAGGTGGTGAATGGATTCTGAGGAATCCGGTATCGAATCAAAGGGGGAGGAATATTGCGATGCATCGATTCATCAAAATCTTCACACGACCCAACCTTACGAATGGGCGTTCCTGTGTTTTGTGGTAAAGGTCCACCGAAGCAGTCTCTCTCCATCTGGCCTGAACTTCGGCGGCTGCAGAGCGGGTCTGAGCTGTGCGGGCAAGACTGGAAAGCGCCGCTGGAGCAGGATCCCACCAGCAGTGACCGGGTAAGCGAAGCTGAGCCCAGCTTCGACCGGCGTGCTCGACTGTCCGTCGCTGCACCACTAGGACACGCTGGTAGAACAACAACATGTTACGAGTGAGGCAAAACTGCACTAGTTAACTGTGTGCTACTACTACTAGTGACATGAGTGACTAGTTGTTCTAGTAGCAATTTTGCCTCACTTGTAACGTGTACTTATCTTACTTTTGTGGGCCCGGCAGCAGTCGCCAATTGGTGTGTGAATGTGAGGCTTTGTAAAGCGCTTTGGGCGCTGTGATGGTGTAGATAAAGCGCTATAGAAGGCCACTCCATGCAGCCCGTTTTGTGCCCTAGTCATCCTACTAGTGCGCTGTAGTTGCCCTACAAGTGCACGCCCCAGTCATTCTACTTTGTGAGTAGAAATGTCACACAGTAGTGGGAAAAACATAACTAGTAAGACATACTCGTTTTACTAGTGTAGACATGTCAAGATGGCACCGAAGTAATACAGTGGACCGCCCGCGATTTGCGGGGTATAGGAAGCGGGTAATTGACGCCGTTATATTTGCATCCGGGCAACAAAAAACATTTTTTTTTACCACCACCAAGTGTTTTCCACAAAAAACAGGGGTTGGCCATGAATAAAAGCGTATAGGTTCCCCCCATAAATCTGCAATTAGCGAGTCGCAATTGTGGTTTTTTTGCTGTTGCTGTTGTTTTTTTGTATTCAATTTTTGTTTTACTCTTCATAGCGGGGTTCATTCCCTACACGCTTTTTTTTTAATCCTATGTAACAAACATCAAGCTCTCCGAAAAGTGCTGTACAAATATAATGTATTCTTATTATTAAGGACAGCGATGAGGAGTGGCGGCCTGGCGAGAGCGACGAGGCAGAGAACAAAACCGCAATAAAGGCCAAGCCCCGCTTCAGCTGCAAAGTGTGCGGGAAGGGGTTCCACGTCGTCCTCTCCTTAGCCAGTCACATCGAGGCGCACCCCAAGGACGTGTGCGGCGTGTGCGGCGAGCGCTTCGACTCGGAGGAAAGCTTCGTCCTTCACATTGAGACGCACGCGCAGGACGGCAAAGGCTCGGGCGCGGCTCTGGAGACGCACTCACGCGTGCGCACGGGCACGAAGCCGTTTATGTGCGGCGAGTGCGGAACGGAGTTCAAATGTCAGCGCGACTTCACGAGACACATGCGCACGCACACAGGAGAGAAACCTGATGCCTACCAGGTATGGATGGAAAAACCATTTCTTCCATTTGGGGCATGTATTAGTACATTCTTTGTCCTCACCACTGACCAACGAACAATTCAGTGCACTAGTAGAACAGTTGTCTTCCCATTCGTTAACAATTCAACCTTAGGACTCGACTGCTGTGCTCCACTTTTAACACCCAACTACTTGTTTGGCACTGGGTCATGAAACCTTTTCGCCAATGAGGTGTTCAAATATCCTAGCCACGGGTGCTTTTTTTTTTTTTTTTTTTTTTTAAACAAATATTCCGCTTTAGATTGGTCGTTAACAAAAACAAGCAATTCTTTCCTGTTGGCCAGCCCAACGTTTCCCACAGGACCAATCTGTATTTGCGGTGGTGCGGGGTGAATGGATTTGAATAAAATAGTGTAATTTCCTTTTAATGACGCGAATAATAAAATACATTTAGGGTTTAAACAAACACAGAATAACATAATTCAATAAAAAAATTACAATCGTTAATTTAAATAACTACAAATAAATTGTCAAACGCCAACAAACTCGGAGATTCCAATAAGAATAAAATGGCTCATTTAAACAAGAAATATGCTCGCTAACGAATCGAAAGTAACAAGTGTTAAATTTTCTTGCAGTTTTCACTTTTCACTGGCGCATTGAATTTGTCAGAATTTCCTAAAAAAAAATCTGGCAAAGCCTTTTCAAAATGTAAGTCCGTAGGCTCGTGTCCATGAACAGACATTTTGAAGCAGGCGGCCAGGTGTTCTCCTTGTAAGCCATTGTGGAGGTCTGTTTTCACCCAAGGCTGAATTGGAAAGATAACTGTCAAAACTGCAGCCAGGGGAAAAAGAAGATGGTTTTGCTAATTGAAAATGCTCTTACCCTATTCCTTGCTGAAAAGTGCGTGAGAGAGAATGCTCCGTCCTTGTGGTGACATGCCGGCCGGCCGTGCCAAGGAGTCTTTTCTGTAAACTTCTGCTCCAAACTCCACAAAGCTCTCCTTCCTGGGCTTCGATGAGCCGTCGGCTCGTGCATTCCGCACAATCGACAAAACATCCCTAAAATGGAGCTCAATAAGGCTTTTTTTTTTATTATTATTATTAATTTTTTTTTTTTTTTTAACCTCCATGGCACTATTAGTACCTATGAGAATTTCCACTAGCAGTTCTGCAAGTTAGCAAAATGGTTGTACAGTAGTGGGGACAAAAACGCCACTCGTAAGACTACTAATGCGCTGAATTGTATTACTCGTGAGGACAAATAGCGTACGACTACACGGACAGTTCAGTGCACTAGTAGGATATGGCTCATAAATACTCAAACAGCTTTCTGCATGCAGGAGACCAACATCACGGTGGCACCGTTTTCACAATTCCAGAGCGTGAAAGACTATGAGCAGAACAGCTCACAGGAGGAGCAGGTGTCGGTGGCGTGCGACGACGACGACGACAAGGCGGCGTGCGAACAGGAAGTGGCGTGTGAAGATGACGGCGACGGGGCCTCCCTGGACCAGAAACCATCTCTACCAAACACACAGGGTGAGGTAAGGTACCCTAATCAATGGGTAGGTATTTTTGTATAAAGGGCCTAAACGCTGTAGTTGTTCCGCTCCAAATCCCTTTGTAGCGATGAGAGAGGCGGGAATGAGTGAATGATTCCGAATGCAGCAACTGCGTTTAGAATCGTTCACTCGGTCCCTCCCTAATCAACATATTAGTTTAACCACTATGTCCCTAAACACTGACATGGTCACCCGAATCACAGAACAATGAAAGTCGGTGCGCAATACAAACTGCCATAAACAGGCTGACAAAAATGAGCAAAGTGTTCGTGTCTTTAAAATAGATGCCACTAAATGGTGGCACAGTACTACTTTTGTCAAAAATAAAGCTCCTCCATTCACTTCAGCATCGTTCCTTGAAACCAAAATGCCACCAGATGATGGCAAAGAGCTACTCTTGACTCAATGAAGCTCCTCAATTCACTTCAATCCTAGTTCCTTGGCACCAAGTTGCCACCAGATGGAAGCAAAGCACTATGTCTATATGAATGAAGCGCCACTAGTCACTTAAACATAGTTCCTTGTCAGGCTGCACAATATTTTGTTTGAGCGTTGTCATCACGACGTACGTGTGCGTTGTACTTGCTCTGGAATATACAGTGAATCAACTGTAATATTAAAAGTGACCAGCAGGGGGACCTGTTTGGAGTAGTTTTAATATGTTCTTCTCATTCTTAAGGACAGCGATGACGAGTGGCAGCCCAGCAAGAGCGACGGGGCTAAGAAGAAAACGATCCAGAAGGCCAAGCCATCCTTCAGCTGCAAAGTGTGCGGGAAGAGCTTCCACGCCGTCATCTCGCTGGCCAATCACATCGAGGCGCACCCCAAGGACGTGTGCGGCGTGTGCGGCGAGCGCTTTGATTCGGAGGAACGCTTCGAGTGTCACGTCAAGACGCACGCGAAGGGCAGCGTGTGCAGCGTCTGCGGCAAAGGCTTCGGCACGGCCAAGGCTCTGGAGACGCATGTGCGCGTGCACACGGGCGAGAAGCCGTTTGTGTGCGCCGAGTGCGGAAAGGCGTTCAATTGTCAGCACAACTTGACGAGGCACATGCGCAGGCACACGGGAGAGAAACCCTACGCCTGCGAGGTCGGTATAGAAAAACCTAAGAGCATTTATTCCATATTCTTCATATCCATCTTAAATTCCATGTACTAGTACGCTCTTGGTACCATTCTTGCATGTGCGTAAGAGTGCTTTTCTGGTTCTTGCGCTTCTTGCGGCCGAGTAGGTAGAGCAGGTCGTCCACTGACCGAAGGGTCGGCGGTTTGAATCCCAGCTCTGACTGTCTGTGAGTGTCCCTGAGAAAGACACTGAACTGGTCGGCATTGTAAATGAGAAACTGTTCTCGTTTGCCTTATGCCTGGATCAGACAAATCTGGTCTTTCACAATGTCAGACTACTGCCATAAAATCTTGCTGTATCTCGGGCAGACAGTAGCGGCACTCCACGACAGTGTATTCCGATACCGCTGTATCCCGTCTTTTTCGATCACGGGTCTTGATCTAGTCAAATCAAACATTGTCATTGTGGCGTTACCGGAAGACGTGTCACCTTTCACCGAAAACCGGATACAAACGTTACCATGGTGACAAGTTGTTGTCAATGGATTGTTGCTGCAGTGTTGGGAAGAAAAGAACAATAAGAGGGAAAAAATGTGCGCTGTCACCAGGTGATTAGAAGATGACATTTTGGGCTGTCCGTTCAAGGATTGCTTGGGTTATGTTTACATACTATTAATACGATACGGCTCGCAAGCAGGCAACGAAATGTAAACGTAGCCTAGCAAGCTAGTGCTAGCACTAACATTATTACATAAACAAGCCGGCGTTCTGTCCAATCGTGCACTAAAGCTTCGGTAAACATTGGTTTGTGCGCGTGAATAAATGTTGACAACTGCGACCAAGTACGGTACGTTGACAGTGGCAAGCGCGGGAGGTCACAATACGCAATCCTGTGTGTGAATATAGCCCTTTTGTTCTCACTAGTAAGACAATGCCGCACACTAGTAGAATGACTAGGGAACTTTTCCACTACTAGTGCCACTACTGTATGACATTACGCACACTAGTAAGACAGCTTTAACCTACTAGTAGGGCAAGTACATGTTACTAGCGAGGTAACATTGCACTATTTGACATCCGGGTGCTAGCCCTAGAAGTTAACTAGTAGAGTTTTTATATTGACATTGACGTAGTGTTGTCGCGCGCAGCATTTTGCCTCACAAGGAACATGTAGTTGTCCTACTAGTATTCCAAATGGACCTTGAGCTGCGTATCAAGGATGTGGAATAAATGCTCAAACCGCTTTATGGAAAACCATTTGAGCATTTATTCCATATCCTGGCTAAGGTCAGACGAGAGGGCCAAAAGTTGGCACTAGTGGAAAAAAACCAGCATTAGTAAGACAAAGTCGTCGTACTAGTGCGGTTCATTTGTTTGTTCATTAGTGTGATGAATTGTCTTACTGGTGAGGACGAAGAGCGTACTAGTGCATGGACCTCAAGCTGGATATCGAATACATTTTCAAACGGCTTTCAACAGATATGCGGACAGCAATTCAGCGACCACTCCACCAGGAAGCGCCACATGCTGGTGCACGAGAGCGAGACGGAAGCGAGCGGCAAGCAGCCCAAGAGTCGCGTGGTGTGCGTGGTGTGCGGCAAATTGTTCCACTCCATCGTTTCTCTGGTCAACCACGCCGACAGCCACCAGACGGACTGCGGCGTCTGCGGCGCGCGAGCGGACGACCTCAAGGCGCACCTGCGGACGCACAACAACGGCAAAGCGTGCGACGTTTGCGGCAAGCGTTTCGACGGCGGTCGCGATCTGGACACTCACATGCGGGTGCACACGGGCGAGAAGCCTTTCCTGTGCAGCGAGTGCGGGAAAGCTTTCAACTGTCAGCACAACATGTTGCGCCACATGCGCACGCACACGGGCGAGCGGCCCTTCGCCTGCGATGTGTGCGGGAAGCTCTTCAACGACTACTCGGCCAGGATGCGACACCTGATCACGCACCGGAAGGGCAAAAAGTTGGACGGCGAGCGTGCGCGAACATCCAAGAAAAGCCGCGTCATCTGCGTGGTGTGCGGACGGATGTTCCACTCCATCATCTCGCTGGTCAACCACTCCGGTGGCCACCAGACAGACTGCGGCGTGTGCGGCGCTCACGCGGACAATCAAGACAAGCTGAAAGTGCACCTGATGACGCACAGCAACGGGAAAGTGTGCCAGGTGTGCGGGAAGTGCTTCGACAGCCGCAGGGATCTGGACACCCACATGCGGGTGCACACGGGCGAGAAGCCGTTCGCCTGCGGCGTGTGCGGAAAAGCCTTCAACTGTCAGCACAACATGACGCGGCACATGCGCACGCACACGGGCGAGAAGCCGTACGCGTGCGAAGTGTGCGGGCGCCGCTTCGGCGACCAGTCGTCCCTCAAAAAGCACAACGACATGCACACGGGCGAGAAGACGCACGGGTGTGAACTCTGCGGGAAGACCTTCTTCCGCAAGGCCAACCTCAGGCATCACATGAAGTGCCATGGGGCTGAACATTGACGTCAACTCCAGCCTTTCCCTGTGTTTCTGTATATTTTTCCCATTCTGTGGTATTTGTTCAAAAACTCACCTACTTGCTTTTATTTCGGTCAGGTCAAAGCCCTGTCTAATATAAAAGTGGTGCTTTGCCGCATAGTGTCACAGCTTTTTGCCAAGGAACTACAGTAGGGCCTTGAAATACGATTTCTGTATACGAGCTGTTGTGTGACCAATTTTTGGTTTTGTTTAGATTTGTGAGTGAAAACTTGATATGAGGCTTTATGGTGACAGTGAACGCAACTCGCTTCTCAGAAAGCAGGAGTTTGCCCAATTGTTCCAAAAAGAGGCTTCAAGCCCATTATACAACCCCGATTCCAATGAAGTTGGGCTGTTGTTAAATTTAAATAAAAACAGAATACAATGCTTTGCAAATCATGTTCAACCTATATTTAATTGGATACACCACAAAGACAAGTTGTGTAATGTTCAAACTGTGAACAAGTGCGTGGGAAAATAGTCCAAGGACAATGGTCCTCAACGTACAATTGCAAGGAATTTAGGGGTTTGTGTGTTAAGTGAAAGTTGAAAATCTGCATTTGTGAAGGTATGGGGCTGTGTTAGTGCCAATGGCATGGCTAACTTACACATCTGTGAAGGCACCATTCATGCTGAAAGGTACATACAGGTTTTGGAGAAACATGCTGCCATCCAAGCGACGTCTTTTTCATGGACGCCCCTGCTTATTATTAGCCAATGCCTGACCACATTGTGCACGTGTTACAACAGCGTGGCTCCGTCGTAAAAGAGTGCGGGTACGAGACTGGCCTGCCTGCAGTCCGGACCCGTCTCCCATTGAAAACGCGTGGCGCATTATGAAGCGTCAAATACGACAACGGAGAACCCGGACTGTTGAACGGCTGAAGCTGTACATCGAGCAAGAATGGGAAAGAATTCCACGTACGAAGCTTCAACAATGAGTGTCGTCCGTTCCCAAGCGTTAATTGACTGTTGTTCAAAGAAAAGGGGATGTAACACCGTGGTAAACGTGAGCCTGTCCCAGCTGTTTTGGAAGGTGTTGCAGCCATAACGTTCTAAGTTCATGATTATTTGCTAAAAACAATCAAGTTGATCAATTTGAACATTAAATATCTTGTATTTGTAGTGTATTCAATGAAATATAGGTTGAACATGATTTGCTAATCATTGTATTCTGTTTTTATTTGTTTAACACAACATCACAACTTCACTGGAATTGGGGTTGTGTGTGTGTGTGTGTATATATATATATTTTATTACCACTCCCAGTGAACTGTCAAACTAAATTTAAAGTAGAGATTATCTAAAACAACCACACGGCCTCCACTAGCTTAATCCTAACACATAATGGGAAACTGTAAACTCTGGGAAACAGTATTCAAAGGCAGCTTTTGTTTATCCTCTTCGAAAAACATGTATCAATGCATCTTACTGAGGAATTGTGACCGTCTTCATGTATGTCCATGTCTGTATTATACTGCGCCTAGATGGCCAAAGGCGTACATGCCAGGAGGAGGAGCATGATGGCCATTGAATTGAAGCAAAAAGGGTGAGGAAAAACTGTTCATTGTAGTGCTTCACATTCTCTTTAATTGCCATTCCTGTATGTCTGACGATGATTTGAGCTACGAATGTCACGTGCGTGGTCGTGGAACGTACAAACTCGTATCTTAAGGCACCGCCAAAAGGGCTGACCGATAGAAAAGTGCTTTGCTCCCATCTTGTGGCAGCTGTATGCAATTCGTCTCGGTGGCAGGTCCTGAGTCCGGACCGGACTGCTGTCTTTCAGACGTTCGCAAAGCTTTTATCGTGCTGCAAATTCCGCTTTGACCAGCAGAAAACAAGCTGACATTTAAACCCCCTCCACCTTTTGGGGTGAATTTGTGTGAATGTTTGTCTAAACACTGGTCCTACAATTAGTCCACTTATTTGAATAAACTTTGACTGAGACTTGGTTTTGAGTTCAGCTCTTCATTGTTTTAAGGTGTTATAACGAAAGGTCAAGCACTGTGACCAATCCCCAAAAATGTCCTCTGCCTGCCGCTGAATTACATCATTACGGATTTTGCTCAATTAGAAGAATTCTTGAAGATATTAGAATTCTTCATGTGTGGTTTTATACGAGTTTACAAACAATTGCTTGGTGGCAGAATTTGTCAGGTTAAGTACACCAACAATATTTCCCCCTCATAAAAAAACCTACATTTACATATATAGATATATATCTATATAATATATATAATATATGCCCGTTAGTTTTTTCGACCTTTTAAAGTTGACCTCGTCCGTGCACACTGCGACTCGTGGCGGTCCAAAGTGATTTCTGTCAGTTTATCGCTGCGTGTGCGTCGTTCTTCGTCAGGGTTTGTGTGTGCGTGCGTGCGCGCGCTCGCTCGCGCGTGAGGACAAACACGCACGCACACGTCGACGCGCACGTGAACGTGCGCAAAGGTAACGTCGAAAACAGCAACGTCAAGTAATATGAACCGAAAAACAAAACCGTACAAGCTGCTACATTGTTGATCCGGTAAAGTCGCCATTGATTTTGTGTCTCAGATTGATAAATGAACCTATGACAGCGGCAATATTCACCTATTTATCATATGTTGATATCGTGCTTGTAATAGACGCTGCTGGGTGATTTTAGATTGAGATTCAGGCGAACGTTATGAGGCTTTCATAAAGTTTTCCGAACCTCCTCTCTTACTGCCACGGTATGTTTTAAATATTGTGAAATTTGCGGTTTGTTTTGTCAAGAGTAAACAAGTAAACACGACAGAGAGAACGATGTTGTGCTGCATCTGCTCCACTGAACCTGTTCACCAGTGGAATGTTTCAAACAGGTGTTTTTTTTTTTTTTTTTTTTTTTTCTATAAGCATTCCTCAACTCCCCCAGTCTTTTGTTGCCCCGACCCCAACTACTTTTATGTTATTCTCAAGCATCAGTACTCTCGGGCACAATTTGTGGCTGCTTTAGTTGTAGTATATCATTTTTGGCCGAATGAAGCGAAATCGGATCATTTTTTGGGACGCATTAGTGCTGTGATTGTTCGACAGTAGCTCGTTAGCGTGTAGCGCGTCGGTGAGGTCAGATCAAGGTCACGCGATGTTACTGTAGTTTTGTGTTTCCCGCAGCGACGTGGAGGTCGAGCGAGGAAGAGGAGGAACATGCACTACGATTGGGCGGAAGATGACTTTGAGCTTCCCCAGGGGGTGGACCCCCTGGGCGGCGCCGTGCCCGAGGACGGCCGGCGTTACGTCATGTACCACGGTACCGGCCGGCAGAGCGCCGACGTCATCGTGTCCTCGGGATTCCGCCAGTCGCCCGACGGCATGCTGGGCCGCGGCGTCTACCTCAGCCGGGACCTGCAGAAGGCCAAGCGCTACCCGCTCCAGCATCCCGAAGCCGACAAGGTTCTATTAAATTCGCCTTTGAAAGGTCAACCCGCCGTTTACGTGCTTTCACGTCGGATTCCAACGACCGCTTCGACCCGAGTACAACGCATCAAGAATTTTGAAAGTCGGGTGTTGGCTTCCGGAGAAAGGGAGTATTTTGTTGGAAAGATTTGGCGTTTTTGGCGACCGTCTTCATGCGATACGACCTCGGGCGGCGCTGCTGAAACCTTTTGCGCCGATCGCCACCTCCAAAAATACTCGGCTCCCCGAGTGCCGCCATAATGACCGCCGGTATTAAGATAGAGAAACTCTATTGAAATAAGGATTCCATTCAAACGTATTGCACGTAAACATGACATTGCAACTTGTACATGAATTATTCATGTTTGAAAACAAGCAAATCTAAAAGATGAAATGTATTCAAAGTTAAATACAACTAAACTGTACTTAACAAATGTCTTCTACTGCATTGTTTTTTTGTTTGGTTTTTTTTTTGGCAAAGTTGGAGCCTCTTCAACATTATGCAAACTTTGAAGATTTAATTCAGTGATCCCTTTGTGTACCACTAGAGGGAGCCCACGTTCAACCGATGGTACTCGTACTTCACTTTGAGAATCACTGATGCTCGAGAAAATCTGGTCCAAAAATGTCTTCAAATTACAGTATAATATTATAAGTTCATCAATTCTCCACATATCACCTCGACCCTTTCGTTGGGTCCGCTACTCAGGGAGGTCCTTCTCCGATTGGCTGACAATCTTCAGTTAAAAATATCCACCAATAAGCTGGTCCGGGCCACAATTCCGAGGGGTTCAAAATGACTGAATGAAAATGTGTCCCCTTTCACCTTCCCTTTTAACAACACTCCAAAAACGTACAGAGATTTCTCCAGATGATCTGAATCTGTTGATGATGATATCATGGACCGTAAATGATGAAATCCATACATTCCTTGTAATTGTACGTTGAGAAATGTTGTTCTTCAACTATTGGACTATTTGCTCACGCAGTTATTCATTCACAACGTGGTGAACCGCCTCTGTCACCCCCTCCTTGTTTGTGAACAACGGAACCTTTCGGGGATGAAGAACATATCCAGAGTGAAGGCTTGCATGTGCCAAGGAGACCAGGAGAAGCTCATCCATGCTTTTATCTCAAGTAGACTTGACTATTGTAATGGTCTTCTGACTGGACTCCCCCAAAAGAGCGTTCAACAGCTGCAGCTCATTCAGAATGCTGCGGCGCAAAGCATCGTATTCTGTTTTTATTGGCGTCCCGACTCCGTCGGAAGTGGGTTTTGTGTTTTTTCTGAAAAGGTGCTGTACAAATCGAGTGCTTATTGCTCGAAGGTGGTGCTAAAGGTGGCCGTGGACGTGGGCCGCGTGATCGCCATCAACTGCCAGGGCCACCCGCGCCAGAAGACTTGGCACGACGCGCGCTACGGCCCCGTGTTCGACACCGCCTGGGTGCCTCCCCAGTGCGGCATGGTGCCCAGTGGACTGGAGGAGGACTGCGTGTGGGACCCCCGGCGGATCGCCGTCCTCGACACCATCTTCCCCACGCCGCGCGTCTGCGCTTAAAGGTACTCACTCGCTCTACTTAGCAGAAGTAGAACAGATACTTGTGATGGGGGGGGAAGGATAGCAATGATGAGCAACAGGAGGGCGAATTCAACACCTTCAAAAACGCGCAGACTCCGAAATTGTACGGTGGCCCAGAAAGGTCACGACAATTGGAAGCGCAACAACAAAATGCAAAACGCCACCGCACGACGACATTGAGATGCAACGGAAGCGAGCGTCCCTTCACCGTTAGTAGGGCGGCAAAAAAAAATGTCCGAATCAAATTCGGCTTGGGATTACAACTATTCCACCAGAAACTAAACAAAAAACATTTGAAATCTCGATGATATCGATACTTAACTCAACATCTTTTGATTGTATGCCCGGAAGAGAGGAAAGAGAGGCTTCAAGTTTACTTTCAGACGAAAACATCAAACACGGACAATTTACACTTTGTGTATTTAAAACAACCGCACAGCTTTGCCTCGGGAAAGTGCAAACAATACAAAACGCCATCGACGTGCTAACAGCATTGACACAAACAACGGAGCAACACACGGAGACCGACATTAGGACAATACTCAGGCATAAATGTATCCACTGTGAAAAAGGACTACTATTACATCTCAGTGAGTTTATTTTTCTTCATTTATGTCTGCATGGCTGTACGATACTGCCTTCCGGTGGCCAAGGCAGGCACACCAGACTCCAGCATGTCAGAATCAGAATCCTCTTTATTTTGCAAAGTATGTCCAAAAAAACACACAAGCAATTTGTCTCCGGTCGTCGGAGCCGACAATCCCTTCGGCAGTTGCGATTGTCCGTCGCAGTCGGAGTTTGTCGCCAAACCAGACTGTGATGGAAGAACACGGGCCCGATTCGATGAGCGCTGCGTAGAACCGCCTCAGCAGCTCCCGTTGGCGGGCCGTGCTTCCTCAAAAGCCGCAGGAAGAGCATCCTCCGCTGGGCCTTTTTGAGGACGGAGTTGACGTCGATCGCCCGCTTCGGGTCCCGAGAGACCGTAATTCCCGGGGACTCGAAGGCCTCGACGGTTGACGCGAGGCAGCTGGACAGCGTGAGGGGGCAGCAGTGGCGAAGGACGCCTCCTGAAGTCCACGATCATCTCCGCAGTCTCGAGCGTGTTCACCTCCGGGTCGCGTCGGCCGCTCCGCTTCCCAAACGACTTGTAAATTCGGCAAAGCGCTTCTGCGTTGCTCAGGCGAAGGCGACCTTGGAAGCCCCCGCGGGAACTTGGGATGTCCCCAATGTCGTCTTTGAACGCGAGATATCGCCGCAGAGTCACCCAAGGTCACAGCGGACGGTGTTTGGGCTTCTTTTATGTTTACATGTAAGACACCGGCCACACAGACGAAGTCAACGCGAAAAGCTGCTTTGAGATACGCCTGTTTTGGGTTAGGAGCACGGTGAACTCGTAGCTCAATGCGCGAGCGCTGTATTTCTTGATTTTCCACCTCTGCCGGCGAGATCGGGTGTCTCGATTTGGGGGGGGACCAAAACAAATGCGAACAAATAAAACAAAGCGTGTTGTTCGCCGACGTATAGACTGTCTGGCGGGCACGCGCGGGGGCGCCCGCGCGCCCGCGCGTGCCCGTGCCCCGCCCCCCTCCCCTCGCCTGCCAAAATCCCTCCGCCGCCGCCGCAGCAGCAGCAGCCGCTCTCGGACGGCGTCGAGGCGGCGACCATGAACGCTCGCGCGTGTCCCCGCGGGCCGGCGCTCCGCTCCCGGTCGGCGGCGGTGGCCGCCGCGCTGGCCGTGCTGCTCGTCCAGACTCTGCTGGTGTGGAACTTCAGCAGCCTGGACGGGTCGTCCGGCGAGAAGCGAGCCGACGGGCAGCCGCCCAGGAGCGGCTTACGAAGGAGGAGCGAGCCGCCGCTGGAGCTCGGAAACGCGGCCGGGAGACACAAGCTCCGAGCCGTGAGTCCGCTCTTTGTCCGCGCGGATGGTCGCCTGTGCGCGCGGGCGAGGACGCGTGTCGGCGTCGTGCGTCATTTTGCAGCTGCGGCTAGCGGGCGGAAGTCCGCTAGCAAAAGAGGCCATTGAACGTGGCATCGCGCTGACCGAGAGCCCGCTCGGCTGCTGGAAATGTTTCACGAACAAGCGACAGCGGGCCGAAGTGCGGACGTAAGAGTTTCACATGAAGGCCGATTGGCAGGAGGAGACAAACGTTCCCCGGAAACATTTTCGTGCTTGCGATCCGCAGTGACGTTAGCGCTCAAAACGGAGGTCGACGCGTTCGTCGAGCGAGTTCGCTGAGGCGTTTTGTGCCGACTGCAGATGACTGAAATATTTTGAAAACTCGGTGTCAAATTCGTTATTATTTTCTGACAACCGGCTAAATAAGTCAATCTAGAGGCAATCTAACATAGCATCACATTGATAGAGAGCCTGATGTAAAATGAAACAAATACAAAATACATAACAATAACCCTAATAACAGGCTGAAATATGAATGTAAGATTTCCAAATCAATGACGATTGGAAGCACTGGACTGACATTTACTAGTAATAATTTCCTAATTTCCTTCGTACAATGTATAGGCCTGTTTCTGAAAAAAAACCCCAAAACAAATCGAAACTATTCCATTCATCAAGGGAGTTTGGTGAGGTGGTTTTTTTTTGGGGGGGAAACAGGAAGTCAAATTCATGATCATGCAAAGTGAAAAAAGTATTGGCCCCCTTCTCCAATTCTGAAATTTCTGCGAAGTTTCCCCACTTGAATGTTTACGATCATCAGACAAATATAACCCAACATCATACACATATACATAATATGTAGTGTAATATAGAAATTTGTAAATATGCATATGATATATATATATATATATATATATATATATATATATATATACAAAGTCATATGTAATAGATATTACATATGTAATATCGAAAACACAAAGTATGTACCTCCTGTATACTATAATAGAACGTCTATTAATAACAATATAAGTGCACAGTGGCTTTTGGAACGCCCTGTAATTATGACAGCAGGCTAAATAATAACTCAATGCTGCGATAATAACACACGTCTTGATTTTTCACCCCGGCCTGTGCAACAAGTCACTTGTCTTTGTGGGTGTACTGTGTTGTGTCCACAAAACCTTCCGAACCTTTTTCCATTTTGACTTTGCTCGAAATCTCACAGCACGCCAAATGTCGCAGGAAAAGCGGACACACAGTTGAATTGCCGTCTCGTAGAAAAGCATTTCATTGTTTTGCTAGCCATTGCAGTGTGTGTATATATATATATATATATATATATATATATATATATATGTCAATGAATTACATGTAGTTCATTGGGTGCCTCGAGATCACTTCGTTCGCGGAGTTTTCCGAGACAAATGTTTTTGAATGGCCGATATTAGCGCTGTACTGATGAGATCGCAGACGAGTCGGACAAATGGAATCGTGTATTGGACCGTGGGTCAGAAGTCACGAATAGAATCGTTACAGCCCGAGTTACAACCGTTTATTTCAATGGGAGGGGCGATTTGAGATGCGGACGCAGCCAGGGAACGAATCCAACTCGTAACTCAAGGCACCGCCGTAAAGGCAGTAAGTAAGTAGGAATTGAAGTATTTCCCGCAGCGGTTGGGGGTCTCGGGTGAACTGTGTCGTCGCCCTCGACTGGAGTGAGTTAATTGTTTTGCGATGTGAGGAATCGGCGGGCAGGGACGGACGGGATCCATTTTTTCCATCCTTTCATTACACTTCAGCCCGTTCCCTGTCATCTTTCCTCCGTGCGTGCGTGCGCGATGTGACTTGTCAAAGCGTGGCGAGCTCGACGTGGCGGCTGTTTGATGTTTGAGGTGAGGAGATGACAAGGACGTCCCGATGACACACGATAGCGGTAACTTAAACAAAGTCGGCAATCTCCCGTGATGCTTTTTGCAACCCAGTCAGCCATGGAATAGACACCCGTTTGTCGTAAAACCGTCCAAAATGTCTGTCCGGCTTAATGGTGGAACCCGTGCTTCGTACTTCTGCCTCACAGTCGAGAGGTTCTGGGCTTGATTGGCTTTTTCCTTCCACATTCCAACATGTTCGCATGTTAGCTTCATTGAAGACCAAGAAGTTGGGCATTGTGTGAACATTGTTTGTCCCTCTATTCCCCGACATTGACTGGCGACCAGTCAGTTGTTTGTGTATATGAGCCCTGAGATGGAACGGCGACGAGTCTTCTTCTTTTTTTTGTCGGCATGTTCCCTGACATTGATCGGAGACCAGCCCAGCGTTTACACGATGCGGACAAGCGCTTTACAAAGTGGATGGACTTTGAATCAAATGTCACTTTTGACCTCTGTCCTGAAGGTGGCGCCATAAGGAATCCTCATTCCCAGATGAAGAACACATTTGGGACAGGTGATGTTACGAAAGGCCACTTAAAGGGGATTGTGATGTCATGCGAGGTCACGCCAAGGCCATCGTGAGATCACTGGAATGCGCTCGTGCACGTGATGAAGCACGCCGACACGCAAGCTGCTTGCCGGTCGCCCCGGCGACGCCGCTCCGCCCGAGCCCGGCGCTCACCTACGAGGGCCAATTCTTCTTCGCTGGCCTTTGTGTTGCGCTCTCGGTAGCCACCCCGCCTCCCGCCTACCGACCTGTCACCGGGCGCATTTAAGTGTCGTGTTGCTACGGAAACAGGACTCCACCGCACTGACGCTGCCAGGACAAGTTTACGCAAAATATCCACGACTTACAAAAAAGAACAACTTTCGGAAATGACAGTGTTCTTGTGAGACCGGCGCATTGTTTGCTGTAGGTGACTGGCGAGCAGTCCGTTATTCCTCCATATGTGCTGACCCTGCTTGGACAAGTTATAATATATTATATTTGTTTGACCTCCTAAAGAGCCGACCCGTCGGTCCATTTAAAAAAACCAAAAAACAAACAAATAAATCGTTTGCGCAGCTCTGGTTTAGACAATAAAACCCAGATGGACAGAAAGTGATCCGAAAGCTTAATGGAAGCTTTCCCACTGGCCAGATGAGCCGGGATTACAGCAGCTTTATAATCTATTGGTTTGGTCATAATGCCGCTTTCTGCGTTCATGTTTTCATCACGCAGAGCTGAGCTGCTAATAGAGGCGCTAATGTCACTGTTCGCTCACCTCGGGATGGAAATGCTCAAATTCAATATTTCCTTTGCGTCGACTTCTAAGACGGCTCGTTCGTGTGATGATTGGTCCGTCTAAATCCGATTAGAGCCTTTAAATGCCCCCGGAAAGCGCCGATCCAGTGCAATCTCCTTATCTGACGCTGTTAATGCGGTTTTATTGACGGTGGGTAGCGGAGGGGGACGGAACCATTGGAGAGTTTCCATCAGCGGTGAGCAGAGTACGGCGCGCGGGTCACGTCCTTCCATCGGGCCCACCGAACATTTGCATAATATTTCTTGCAACTCGTTTATTGCAATTTATTGGGAAATGATCAAATTGAAAAACAGTAAGCAACAAAATCATTTGAATTTTTTTACATGTCCATTGAACATTGTTTTTGTACAATGAAATAATTGGTTGATTAATTTAAATGTAATTCATTTTCAAATAATTGAAACATCAGCATAACTTATTTTATTGTCATCAATTAGACTATTTCACCTATACATTTGAACTCTTTTATTTCTTTATTTTGTCACGTATGAATGAGATGGCCCATTTGTTCATTTTAAAAATGAAACGTGGCCCTTGAGCGCACAGGTTTTCCCAGTCCTGCGGTACTGTGTGCGCGTGTGCGTAAAGGCGGGAGTGTGGCGGCGTCTACGTGGCTGTAAACGTTTTTTTTTTTTTTTTTTTTTCGCCAAACGGTTCAATGTACTCACTGTGCTCACTTAAGGGGCTCTGTGTGCGTTCGTGTGTTAGTGTTGGCCTCCGACCAGCGGGGGCAGCGAGTAACAAACTCAGGACATTTACCTGAGCTCAGCTTGCAACAAGCAACGGGACCGGTTGCCAGCCAAAGTCAGGGCACCAATAGTCAAACGTGTTGTTGTCATGTGGGAGGAAGAAGCCACTTGAGCATGGCGACAAGACGCAAGGCAGATAGGATGAACATAGACACCCGAGTCGTGGTTTAGCGCACTTGCGCCCATGGGCAAAGGTGAAGTTGCCCATCTTTGAGTCCACTTCTGTGACATGCGCACCTCTGGGGTCAAAGGTCATCTGTTATTGTGCAGGACTGTTTATGCCTTACGCACCAAACAGCAGTTCAGAGTACCCGCCCTTTTTGGAGTCCTTGGAGGGGGTGCTGGAGAGCGGCAGGACGCCCGAGGTCGCAGGTCGATGATCGACTTTGCGGTCGCGTCGTCGGACTTGCGGCCGCACGTCTCGGGCACTCGGGTGAAGAGAGGGGCGGAGCCGTCAACCGATCACCCCCCCGGTGGTGAGTCGGCTCCGATGGCGGGGGAAGATGGCGGTCCGACGCGGCGGGCCCAAACGTATTGAGAGGGTCTGCTGGGAACGTCCGGCGGAAGGAGTTTCAACTCCCACCTCGACAGAACTTTGCTCGTGTCCCGGGGGAGGCGGGGGGGCGGCGTGCCTCCATCGCTGTGGCCGTAAGGTGGCCGCTGCCTGTTATATATTATTGTAAATATACAAAGATCAAAAATATGAAAAACATTTGAACGGTTAAACATACAGAGGGTTTTTGATGACACAGTAGTTTTTTTGTCTTGTCGTACCTGTTTAATTTTGAAGCAAATCGAAAATAAAGTATATATATTTTTAGAAAACGTAGAGGGTCACCCTTGAAAAAGTTTGACCAATGAATTGTGTCAAATAAACAAACATAAGGAGGGTAATTGAAGTTGAAATATAAAGAAATGAAAATAAAAGTTGAGAAAACATCATAAAACGTTATTTATAATAAATTGGTAAAATGCGTTTTAGTTACTCCATTTTTATTTCTATTGTATCATTTCATCTAAAAACATAGTAAAGGATAATAGATAGGTGTAGTAGGTTTTTTAGTGTATTGCGCTAATGCTGTTGTCCGTCTCCCCCTTCAGGACCTTTACCGCTCCCACCGACCCAAAGAGAAGCGACGTCCTTCCCCCGACAGCAACAACAACGAGAACTCGGTCCCTAAAGACTTTGACAACGTGGACAGCGGCCACCCGAGAGGGCTGGCGCAGCGCCAGCGGGGGGCGCCGCCGCTCGTCGACGCCGACCGCAAACCGGACAAAGCCCAAAGCACCCTGGGAAAATCAGCCAACCGAGTCGTCGAGCTCCCTGAAGCGGGACGGAGCAGCCGTAACGGAACCCGCGTCCCAGAACGGTCGAAAAAGACGGTGACCTCCCCGTCGCCCGCGTTGCCGACGTCGCCGGCGTCGGCGTCCGAGTGCGAGATCGGCGGCAAGGAGGTCATCTCGGCGCTGTCCCGGGCCAAAAGTCGAGAGTGTCGTCAGCGAATGGCCGACGTCTACTGCCGACACAAGAAGGACCTGCTCATGCCGCACAAACTTCCTCGATACTGCCCCCTGCAGGGTGAGAGCAAGCGCACACGCGTGTAGCTTAGGGTCAGGGGTTAGGGTTCCGGTTAGTTACTGTTAATCGGGCACTCTTACCAGTCCGTTATTTGTCTATATTTGCCGTGCACTGATTGGCGAGCAGTTCACGTCGACGTAAAGAAAACGTTTCGCTCGGCTGGCGGGTCGCCCGGGCGGGCGTGTCGCCCTCTGAACGGACAAAGTGAGGATGTGAGATCCCCTGGCGTAATTACACCCTCATCGCGCACACAAGCGCTTATTCTGGGATGTGCTGACTAATGACTTCCATGTCGGCCGAGCTTTTTTTGATGGCGGGCCCCACCCCGAGGCCAACCCCCACACACCCTCCCACTCGCAGGCGGCAGGGCGGGACCCTCGGCAGGCTTCGACTTGATGGACAGGCGGTCGGGCCTTTTCAAGTGGTTTGTCGATACAAAGCACTTGGCGGTGGCGGTCACGCCCTCCCTATGGCCCGCCGCCCTGTAGTTAGCGGTCATCGTACCTCAAGCTCCGTGCACGCCCTGTCAGCCCACTCACGTAACGTACCGGAACGCAACACGAGACGGAGAACTCGAGGGCCGCAGGGGCAGGGCCGCATTACGTTTTAGTCCGAGGACAGATGCGCCAGCTCATTCATAGATGGATTTTTTAAAAAAAACTTCAAGAAAATCTGTATTTCAATTTAATTAAAGGTGTACTTAAAGTTAGTTGTCAGTTACTTATTTTAATGATAAAAAGGATCATTTTTAAACGGTATTATAGTTTTATTGTGATTAATTAACCAATTGTTCTATTTCATAAATACAAATTGCTAAATATTCATGTAAACTTGTTTATTGTATTTATATTTAAAATGTTGATTATTTACAATAAATGAGCTAACCAGTTGCCTAATGAGATAAGTGAATAGAAATACATTGAAACTGACTAAATACATTTGAATTCACCAATTTTTGGAGAGAAAAAAAACATGAATTAATTAATCAAGCGTTATAGATGAGGTAAAAAAAAAAAGTCTCGTTAAAGTGTATGTATATTTAATTATGAGACACAATCATTTTTTCCATTATTTATAATCAATGTAATCAATTCTAATCAACCAATTGCATATTGTAAAAAATATTGAATGTACAATTCCTTTAAAATTATGTATTGCTTTTTATTATTTATTTATGATAAAAAAAAATTCCAATCAATCCATTCAAATTATTTACTAGGATTAATGAATAGGAAATTAATAGAATTAATATGGTAGCGTTTAATGACCTAATTATTGGGGAAAATGTTAAAATTTGTATGTAAACGATGTAAAATAAATATAATGTAATAGTAATAATTCATTCTCATATTTCTTTTTATTTTAGTAAATTTAATTCTATTAATTAATGAATATTAATTAAAAATCATATATATATATATATATTTCTTTTTTATGTATATCTATAGTAAATGAATATATACATTTTAATAAACCAATTTTAGGGGGAAAAAGTTTAAGTGTACGTGGCATACTTTCCTTTAATAATAAAATAAGTGATTTGAATATTCGATTTTTTTTTTATCAATAGTTAATTTAATTATAATCAATCAAGCAGTAATGTAAATTTTTTAAAAATGTTAAATTTATATGGAAGCCAGTCTGTTTGATTTTCTAATATTGTTTCTTTTATTATTTGTTATAAATAAGTCAATCAATTATTTAATGAGCTGAATTCATGTGAAAAAATATTTAAAAGATTTTATTGAGCCAAATTTAGGGGAGAAATGTCAAAATGAGTACATCAAATATTACAGTACAGTATTATGGTTTCCCCACCCCGAGTGCGGACTAACTTTGCAGAAAAGCCGCAAAACCAATGATGACCGACTCCCTCCCCAGGTAAAGCGAGCGTGAACGTCCAATGGGACGAGGAGCGCGCATCCGACTCCGCCCCCGTGTCACCGGTGCGGGTGGCCTTTGTGCTGGTGGTGCATGGGCGTGCCTCGCGCCAGTTCCAGCGGCTCTTCAAGGCCATCTACCACACGGCGCACTTCTACTACATCCACGTCGACCAGGTCTCACACACACACACGCGCGCGCGCGCGCACACACACACACTCAGAGGTGACCAAACTGTCGCCGTGACAACCCTTCCTCTCAGAGGTCCAACTTCCTGCACCGCGAGGTGACGCTGCTGGCCCGCCAGTACGCCAATGTGCGCGTGACGCCGTGGAGGATGGCGACCATCTGGGGCGGCGCCAGCCTGCTGAGCATGTACTTGCGCGCCATGGAGGACCTCCTCAACATGGCCGACTGGTCGTGGGACTTCTTCGTCAACCTCAGCGCCGCCGACTACCCCATCCGGTGAGGCTCGGCGGGACGTTTTGTGATATCTCACACATACGAAGATGTGAGCATAGCAAACCAAAGCACATTTATTTATATAGCGCATTTCATACAGGAAAGGTAACTCAATGGACTTTATATGATTCAAAGCATTTTTTTAATTTAAAAAAAAAAAAAAAAGCTTAAAACAAAGATGAAAATAAAAATACAATACCAACAGTGTACAATGACAGAAAGATCCTTGAAAGGTTTTTAAAAACATTCTCCCTTGCGGCTGACGTCACTTCCGTTGGCAACTTCTTCCATTTGCGTGCAACGGCCAAATGCTGTTTCACCATGTTGCTGTGGATATTGGATATCTTTACCATCAGTGCGAATGTATAAAGACAAGAGTAGAGTGGGTTTAATGAGTAGTTGGGATCATTTATGCAGTTCATATTATTACCATTACACAACAAATTGAGGGGTAATTAGTTTTGAAATCAGAAGACAAGGATAATAGTTTAAGTTACTGTAGAAGAAGGGTTTGGTCACAGAATAATGCAGTATCGCAACATTAGTGTTTATTATTATGACAATTTGAAATGTGGGTCCAGATTGTAGCGAAAACCACAGAGGTGGACGAGCATGATTTGCTTTCGCATCTGGCCCGCGGGCCTTGAGTTTGACACCGATGTTTTTCCACTTTCCACTTTGAATCCTATTTGGCCATTAAAACGTCATCATCCCAATCGAATTTGCGGGCTCATACAACGAAGTCCCCCATGTGCGTCGTCCTGTGAATTGATGCGGTGAAAGCGGAATTGATGTCTGCGTGTGCGCAGGATGCGCGTACGCGAGGAGCGGCCGTGAGGTCATGTTGACTGGCCGCTCGCTCGCTCGCTCTGTGCAGTTACGGTGGGAAAGAAAGGAGGTCATCGGATCGGTCACGCCATTTGCACGTCGATAGACGTTTAGTACTTTGCACTGCGTAACCAGCGCGGGCGTCCGAACCTGGGATCGTAGAACTGCGAGGCGACGTGCTAGCCGCTAGCACACTGTGCGGCTGTAGAAGGCAGAAGTTTGATCAAGCAATGGAAAACATGATAAAAAAAAGGAAACCGACTTTTCCTGTTGTCAATTCTCCAACAGCACACACACGCACACACACACACGCGCACATCTTTGCAGCTAAAATCGATGTCACGTTCACAGCACGATCAATAGCTGCGACGTCAGCGAGCACATCGACACTGAGTCAATGCAACAGTGCGCGCGTGTGTGTGTGTGTGTGTATTAGGACTGGCCAATTAATAATTTTTTTTTTAGACCGATGAGAGCTCATTTGTAATTTCCATTTTTGAAAATACATATTATTATTATTTATTTTTTTGCGGCTTTCATACTTCCCCGAACAGCAGAGAGGAGCTATAGTTGACGGTGTTGCTTGTCGATTCGAAATCGAAATTGATGATGATTCTGCGGTATCCCGGCAGGACCAACGATCAGCTGGTCGCGTTCTTGTCCAAACACCGCCACCTCAACTTCATCAAGTCTCACGGCCGCGACAACGCCCGGTGAGCGCCGCCGCCACCCACGCCCCTCGCGAGGTGACGTCCCTCCTTCATCTGATTGGCTGCGATGTCAGTTTCATCCGCAAGCAGGGTCTGGACCGTCTCTTCCTAGAGTGCGACACGCACATGTGGCGCCTGGGGGACCGCAAGATCCCGGAAGGCATCGCGGTGGACGGCGGTTCCGATTGGTTCCTGCTCAACCGGGCCTTCGTGGAATACGTGGTGCGATCCATGGACGAGCTGGTTGCCGGCTTGAAGCAATTCTACGCCTTCACGCTGCTTCCTGCTGAGGTGAGGCGCGCGTAGCGCAGTGTTTGCTAACCGTCATCGAGACAAAGCACATACGGAAAATAATGTCGATTTCGAACTTTCAAAGTCACTCAGGACTAGTACCCTCTCACCAGACTAGAATCTTCTCTCTGGGCTATAATCTGCTCTTTGGACGCACGGCGTTTCACGTCACATTGACTGGCATTAAGTTTGTGCTCGTTTCGGGTTGTCACATTTTGAAGTTTCGTTTATTGACTTGCACTCGTTTACGAGGCAGAACCGCCGCATCCGATACGGCGGACGCACTGACATATCGCCGCGACGGACCGACCCGTGAGACGAGACGTCTGTGTCTGTACGTCTACGGGTGGCCGGCCGGCCTCCGGGTAGACGCGAATGTTCCCTAAGACGCTGTCCACTGCCCCCTACAGTCGTTCTTCCACACAGTGCTGGAGAACAGCGCCCTCTGCGGGAGCATGGTGGACAACAACCTGAGGCTGACCAACTGGAACCGCAAGCTGGGCTGCAAATGTCAGTACAAGCACATCGTGGATTGGTGCGGATGCTCGCCCAACGACTTCAAGCCCGCCGACTTGCCGCGCTTCCAGGTGACCGCGTCATCCCACTACTCCACGCAATTGTCGTGATGCTTTCGAGTGCTTCGCTTAAAAAAACGGACATACGTGACGAAGGCCTCAGCGTGCAAGGCAGATATATCTTACTGCTTAATGCTGCCCCCCTTGCGTATGGGAAAGGAGAGCCACAGTAAAAGTCAGTAAAACATGAACACGACTGGTGAAATTCTACATTCGGTACAGGTTCCGAGTGTAACCCCCAAAATTGGGCTCAGGAGTTCCTGCCTCCAGGAATGATTTATCAAAACCAATCCCCTGAAGCAGTTTGATTGACTGACATGACATCGGGTAGCCGTGGCCAAACCCAAAACGTCTGCCATTTTGGATGGAAGTCGCCATTTTAGCTTTTTCATTTTTTTTGTTTCCAGGGATCCTTCAACGACAAACTCGTTGGTCCTCGATATTTTGTTCGATCGCTAGCAACTTTGTAGCACATGCGTATTACAGACCGCTGGATGATCGTCAATTCCCAAGAATGATTAGATTTCGTCGTCGCGCGCGAGCAGAACAGGGCAACGAAGTTTGACCACTTAGCCTAAAACAGGAAACTTAAGATATTTTGATGGGCAAATTCAGGCCCTGAAGCCAGTTGGACTTAGCAGCATGACATTTGGAAGACAAGTCTATCATGGGTAAAGTCTAAAAAAGCCACGCCTGAAAAGCCAAAGGAAGTCGGCCTCATTTTACGCTCATTTTGTCCATTTCCATTGGTCCTTCAAAGACAAACTCGTCCGGTTGCTGCCAAATTTGAAGTACTGTATGTAAACTAGACAGGTGGTGCAAAATTGGTGACTGCGAGTGGTCAGAACTTGGCTTGGTGGCAAAGATTGATGACTTTCCATGAAACAGGATTTTTATTGTTAGTTTTTATTATTCTGCTCCCGAAGCCATGTCACCGTAGCAACCTGAAACCTGGTCGACATGAGCGGCCGCGCAAAACCAAGTCTCAAGAAGCCGCGCTTGGAAAGACACGGCTGCCGTTTTGCTTTGAAGTGGCCATTTTTAATGATCATCTTGGGCCTGCGGGGTGTTGTTATTAGAACGTAGAGATTATAGAGCGCCGGATCTATCCCGACAGGAAGTGTTTGTCGTGCGTGGATATTTCTGGGCCTGGAAAAAGGAGCGTTGCGCCGTCCGCGGCGGGAATAACTTTTGACAAATTAGCAGTGCGTCTGAGCCGTGAGGCTCCCGGAAGCAGCTGCTGTATTTTTAGACTTCCAACCCGTCATTATCGCAAGCCCGCGGACAGTCGCGGCCCGCGCCGCCGCTCGCTGTCAGAGCTCGCGTCCTCCCAGAGGTGGGGGACTCCAGTCACGTGATTTGACTCCAGTCGACAAATGGAGGACTCGGCTAAGACTTGGCAAAGACTGCGCTTGACTTTGATTGACTTCAAATCAGTAGGACAGAATAGATTTGTCAAATCATGTCAAAGTAGCACTGTGATGACTTGACTTGCTTTATTTTTTGCTGACTACTTCTTCTTCTTCTCGGCAGCAAGCGTCGCGGCCCACCTTCTTCGCCAGGAAGTTCGAGGCCAGCGTGAGCCAGGAAGTCATCGACCGGCTGGACGCGCAGTTGTTCGGGGCGGCGGCTCCGGGCCTGCCGGGCCTCGGCGCGTACTGGGAGAACGTCTACGAGCGGGAGACGGACGGCCCGGGCGGCCTGACGGACGCCGCGCTCAGCCACTACCACGCCTTCGCTCGCTTTGGCCTGGAGCGCGCCGCTGCCGCGCTGCGGGGGCGCCCCGGGGACGACAGCTGCAGGTACCGGACCGATGTTCACTTTGCAGGGAAATTTGGTTTGTGGCTAAATGATGTTGACAATATGCAGCTGAGTGTACGTCGAATTTTCCCTCAAGGGATGAGTGCATAATCAGTGTCATCAATTAAATGATGCGATTGCGTCATTACATACAACATGACGTAGATTCCATTACAGCGATCCCATATTTAGAATACAGTGATCGTGATGAATCGTGAAAAACCTCAAGAAGTTAGATGCGCTCCCTAATTTGGTTTCCAATTGCCTATTTGAAGCGTTCTAGCCACCGGTCGGCAAACACTTTATACTAAGCACCACCTCAGAAAGTAGTTTTGAAATAGTCCCAAGTGGTTAATCATGGTTAATATTCAAATAGAGTGTTTGTCAAACACACGGTTGAGGTTTTACAGTGCAGTCCAGTCGCTCTTTAAAAGTTGCTCAAAGTACCCAAACATTTGTTTTAAAAGGAGTCAGTTAGTTGCTAGGTGCTTTTTTTTTTTTGGGTGGGGGGCGAGTGAAGTCTGAAAGGCTGCGAAATCAAGCAATAAAAGGGGCCAAGTTGCCAGCAATGACTCGACACTGAAATGTCCCGTGACGTTGAACTCTCCACGGGAGCGCGAAGCAAAGATGACGTTTGTCAACTTAAGTTCGGATTCGTGCACAATCAACCTTCAGTGTGTGCGCGCGCGTGTGTGTGTGTGTGTGTGTGTGTGTGTTGGGCGTCCTCACACGCTACAAGGAGCTCCTTGTTCGTGTTTGGTGAAGACCTGCGGCTCCTGCGTGTGTCTGTGTGTGTGAATAAGGACTTGTCTCTTTCAAACCTGTAAAAATCATTGCATATTTGTTTATTTTTTCATATTTATAAATATGTGTGTTTATTTTTCTTTTGATTCACCGCAAGGGTGTGCGCGTGTGTGTGTGTTAACTAATGACTAATGTCTGTTTCAGAGCTGTAAAAATGAACATTTATCTTAGTCCATCGCTCCAAGTGTGAGCGTGAGTTTGCGTTCGTGTGTGTGTGTTAAATAAAAATGTGTCTGTGTCAATGCTGTGAAATGTTTTCATATTTATTTGAGTTCCTGTTTGTGTGTGTGTTCAGGTACGAGGCGGCTGGTCACCCGCTGTCTGTGCACATGTACTTCCTGTCAGACCAGTTCCAGGGTTACTTGGTGCGCCACACGGCAGTGAACCAAGCCTCCGACCAGTCGGAGACTCTGGAGACCTGGGTGACCCCCCGGGACCACTTTACCCTGGCCAGCCCCCCGCACCCCAACAATAGGCTGCTGCACATACAGGTCACGCACACGCACACACACACAAACATTAACTGTGTAAATACCGTCACCCTTTCTCAGGACAAATTGTGTGTTTGTTTACATTTCGTTCTGGCGTCTTTTTTGGGGGCTCAAAGGAGACCCTGCTCGTAAACTCCCGCACATTTGCAATTCGCAAATTTGCCTGGGCCAATCGAAAAATAATATACCGAGACGACACGATGAGAGACTGGTTTGCACATCTGCCTCGCGGTTCTGAGGACCGGGGTTCGATCCCCGGCCCCGCCTGTGTGGAGTTTGCATGTTCTCCCCGTGCCTGCGTGGCTTTTTTCCGGGCGCTCCGGTTTCCTCCAGCATCCCCAAAACATGCACGCTAGGTTAATTGAAGACTCTAAATTGCCCGTAGGTGTGAATGTGTGCGTGAATGGTTGTTTGTTTCTATGTGCCCTGCGATTGGCTGGCGACCGGTTCAGGGTGTACCCCCGCCTCCCGCCATCTTGTAGCATCTATACAAAAAAAAACTATTCGTGGCACGGTTCGGTCCCGACTGTACTACTTTTGTGAGTTCCTGGGACTGTTGGGGGTGTGGCCCGAACCATTGAAGATATCTGATTGGAGCCTTTCAAATCCAGGAACTGCAAGTACTCAGAACTAAAAGTGCAATCATACATTTTGTGTGGTGCTTCTTCTCATTTAGTTCAGGGTGAGCCGGAGTCGATCCGAGCTGATCTTGGGTGAGAGGCGAGTTGCTCCCCGAACCGGTCGCCGGCCAATCGCAGACTTCTGCCGCTCCTGTCATAGCGCCCGCGCGTGCTAATGTCGTCCTGTGTTTCTGTTCGGCGTGCATCCAGGTGGGAGCGGCGTGGGACGCCAAGGAGCGCGTGTTCAGCGTGCGCGGGGGCCCGCTGGGTCCCGAGGACGAGCCGGCGGCTGCGCAGCGGTGGAGCCGCGGGGGTCCGGCGGCGGGCAACCTGACGGCCACGGTGGTGTGGATCGACCCCACCAACGTGATCGCCGCCACCTACGACATCCACGTGGACGCCGCCGCCGACGTCACCCACTACCGCCCCCCGCTGACCGGCCCACTCCGGCCCGGCGTCTGGACCCTGAGGGTCCTCAACCGGTGGAGTCTGCTGGGACAGACCAGCTTCGCCGTGGCCCCGCTGCTGTTCCGCCGACAGCGGCCCATCACGCGAGGTCAGAACCACAACCGACACAAAAAAAAAAAAAATGAGACCAAGATGAATTATTTCAAAATCTTTTCCAATATTAATGTTGCCTCAAACCTGTACAAAATACACTGAAATAATGTGGTTGCACAAGTGCGCACACCCTCTTCGAACCAGGCATGTGGCTGGGTTCTCAATCAACTGATCTCATTAAAACTCATTTTAAACGGGATTCACCATTTAAAGCGCCTCCGATGAATCCCGAATAATGTTCGGCGATTTATTTTAACTCCCCCTCTGGAAAAGGGTTTATTTTTTGATTGTGTTGTACAGGTTATAGGTCACATTAACGGTGGGAAAAAAATGTTTTGATTGCACAAAAATTTGAACAGGCGTATGTGGACTTTGCAGAACCACATTATATACAGTAATCCCTCACAATATAATGATTCACTTATTGGCGATAGAGTGCATTGCAGATTCTTTTAATAGGTTAAGTCACTCACCTGCGCATCTCTGATCGGTCAGCTTGATAGACTAATTGATTTTAACGTGGCAGCAATAACTGACAGTAGGTCAAATGGGAGCAGAAAAAAAAAAAAGAAACCTCAACTCATACATTTGGTAAGTTTCCATATTTCTTCAGGATACAAAGAACATGAGCGGAAAGGCACGGCATACAAGCCACAGTCAGAGTTTTATGAAATCGATTCACAAATACCAACCTTAGCCGATGAATAGCGGAGGCGCACACTCGTAACAATGTCAACAGGAACAGATGCAAGTAAAGAGCAATGTTTAGCTTGATTTTCTACAACTACACTGCCGTGGTTAAAAACATCACCACAATGAATTCTGGACTCCCATAATTTAGCTCGCGACATTGCCGAAGACCATCAGCGTGAGGGGCGGTGCCAAATGCTTACGGTGGGAAATCGCCTGTCCGCACCGTGTCTGCGCGGGCTGTTGTTCAAGCTGGGTACACCCGTCTGTAATAGCATTCTGCATGTGCTTGTCTAGAGTTTGTGGATGGTGACCTCAAGGAGACAATAAAATACCGGCACCTCTTGGCAATGAATTGCATATATGAAATTTATAAATGTATATAATCATTTGGTAGATAATTGATCACTGCTGGTTTTCCGGAAGGTAAAACGAGGTTTTACTGTCAAATAGGGCTGCACAATTCATCCAATTTCAATCTTGATCGCGATTTTGGCGGCCATGATGAAGTGATTGCCTGGAAAATAAAAAGTAATGTTACTTTCTCTGTTTTTTAAAGATGTGTATTTTTGCTTAAAAAAAATCCTTTATGCTGCTTGCTCAGTTACTTTCTTTAAACCGCTCGACTGAAATAAAATAATTACATTTTTTTTAAGTAAGTGATTTTTAGAAGTGGTAATGTCAACACAGTAAAAAAAAAAAAAAAAAAGGAATAAATAAAAAGTCGTGTGTGTGGACATGAATTGAAAGCCATCTATCGTGATGCGTTCATGCTCCAGCCCGAGACGTAGTTCGGTTTTCACAACCAGAACTCGATGGTCCCGACACGCTCGAACAGGTTCAGCAGCTGCTACCGTTTTATTTTTGGCAAGCGGGCGTCAAGGTGACCTCGGCACTTCTGAGCCACCAAGGTGCGTTTGATTCCGCCGCCCCGGCAGCCCTCCGAGTTCCAAGCGCTGCTTCTACTTGGACTTCTTTCGGTGCATTTCCACAAGAGAAACGTTTGGACGACAAGTTCTGTGTTCGGCAAAAATCCTCCCAAAGTTCACTCTGGGGTCTCCTCCAAAATGTCCTACTTCCTGAAGTTCCTGCGGCTAAAAACGGCCCGAAGGAAGGTTCTACTTGAGGCGACTAAAGGTTTCAGGTCGCCCGTTATTGGAACTAACGACAAATGGTGGCGGCCCATTGAAGTCCACTTCATTTTATCGTGGTAAAGACAAAAGCGCATAACAATAAAGACATAAACACCTTCATACAAATCGTGTGAGTTGCACAATTTACAAAAGCACCGTCCATTTTCCTGTCTGCTATTGTGTGAATGCAAAATGGCTGCCTCGTCCTAGCACTTCAGCTCACAGATCCCTCTGGTGTATTGCGACAACATAACGAGGCTCTCTCCAGTGGCATTAACGGTAAAGACAGTTTGTCAAAGAACTAAAAAAGGAAGTCTTAAGACACGAACGCCTGTATGTGTTCGGTTTCATGGAAACTTTGGAATTTTCTTTCCGTTCTTCCCACTTTTGATTTTATAAACGAACCTTTGATCAAGTTATTCTTTTTCTTACTCATGACTTTTTAGCTCATGTTTTATGACTTTCTGGGTAATTGTTTTCATCAGTTACTTTTGAAAAAAATACATTCGACTTTGAAAAAAAATATTTTTGAGTTTTCCCCAAAAAGTACATTTGATGATTGGTGTTTCTAATATTTTCTTTTTTCAATCACTACTTTGTTGAACTTTGACTTAGTTTTCTGACTTCAATTTTTTTTATTTCCGCCATTTTTTAAATGACTTTATTCTTATTATTACAATTTCCTTGTACAACGTGTTACTTTTTTGTGATTCACTTTTTTCTTTCCTTTTTTTTTTTGAATACCCCCCAAAAACTGCACTAGCTGATTAGCATTGAATCCATTTTTTTTTTTTTTTTTTTTTTTTTTCCCTCTCTCTCGATAGCTACTAATGCTTTTTTGGTCCTGTTTGACCCGTGACCCCGTGCCGGTCTTGATGGCTTCCTGGTTTATCCCCAGAGGAGGCATCGCGCGTCCACGGAGGTCCGGCCCGGAACTCGTACATGGAGCAGAGCTTCCACGGGCTGAACCCGGTCCTGCGCCTGCCGGTCAGCTTGGGGGCGGTGGAGGAGGCGGAGGCCAACGCCGGCCTGACGGGGGCGCCTCTGCGTCTGTGGCTGGACCGCGTGCTGGCCGGCTTCTGGGCGGCGGCGGACGTCTGCGCCGTCGGCCCCGCCGTCTGTCCTGTGCTGCCGCGCTGCCGCCGGACCGCCTGGAGCTCGTACAGCCCGGACCCCAAGTCCCAAATCGGACCCGCCCGACCCGACGGACGCATCAGGTAGCCAAAGGGCAACTTTCGAGTATTCCATTTTATGACGGGCGAGCCTCCTGTTCGTCTCGTTTTGAGGTCTTTTATTTCGCAAGTCTGCGCGCGCCTTTAGTATGCAATTTGTGGCCTCCGTTCGAACAAGACCGCACAAGACCGAGTTCTTTTCGTCCGGCCCGCCGAGCGTCTACATTATTAAGACTCCGATAATAATTTTGATTTCATTATTTTTTGTTTTTAAGGTCACCCCCACCAAAACTGATTTGTTTTTATTATTGATCGCATTAAATAGAGTTGTTTTTAATATCATAATGTTGTTATATAATTTAATGTCATATGTAATGCTAAATTCCCCAAAAGTTAATTGTATTTATTCTTTTAATTACACTTTTATCTCATTAGTGGTTGATTGTAATGATCATATATAATGAATTCCTAAAATTTTGTTCATTCAGTGGATTTATTCATTTATTTCTGTATCCCATTAAATAATCATTTGATTTAAATATATACTTAACAACTTGGTGTTTATTAATAATGATATGATTTAATCCTAAATAATTTCTAATACAATCTATTCTAAATAATAGAATATAAAACGAAAATGATATAAGATCTCATTATTACAATTTTACATGGAACTTTTTTTTTTTTTTTTTTTAACTCAAAAATGAAAGCACGGCACGGTTAGCACATCTGCCTCACAGTTGTGAGGCCCGGTGTTCAATCCCCGGCCCCGCCCGTGTGGCGTTTGCGTGTTCTCCCGGCGCCCGCGTGGCTTTTCTCCGGGCACTCCGCTTTCCTCCCACATCCCCAAAACGTGCGCGCTCGGTTGATTGACGACTCTAAATTGCCCGTAGGTGCGACTGTGAGCGCGAATGGTTGTCTGTTTGTATGCGCCCTGCGTTTGGCTGGCGACACGGCGGCACGGAAAATGGATGGATGGATAAAAATGGAAGCACGAGTTTTCCCGAGCCCAATTTGGACGCTAGCGGAATGTCGTCGAGTGAAACGGTGTTTTGAAGCGGATTCCGCTGACTTCCTCCTATTGTTTCGCAGGCGGGGATGCCACGGTGTTATTGTCATTGTACATTGTCTATTATATATTACGTGGAACCAACTTGCAGTGTTGGGCCCCCAGGGAGCAGCCGGTGCCCAGGTTGACCCTCGACACAAATACAACAAATATTTATTAATTTCCGTTGGAATTTATTGACCCAAGTATTTATATGTTACGGTGATGATGTTACCATGGCAACAGACGAGCGCAACTTCAAAGACGTGCCTCAAAAGAGACCCTCGTGAGACGGGCGGCTCGTTCGGATAAATGTATTATTTAAAAAACAATGTTGTGAATTCAAGGTGAACACTGTGAGATTTCAAGATGCCTCACATTTGTACGTTCTTATTTAAGCGGAGAATTTAATATAAATTGTTTATTTAAATGTTGCATATTTGTAATGTTTTCAAACATGAACTTTTTCTTTCCTCGCTGCTCTTTGTTGACACTTGTAATTTTGTGCCTTTTGTGTTCCACACGGAAAACGTCACACGGACGCCTTCGAACGACAACTTTGGGAACAATAAACCATTTGACCTTCTTTTTGTCTTTACTTGGAAGAGAAACCTCCCCAATCCTGCTTTTATTGTTGGGGTGTTCGTATTCTATCGTTACGACTCCCCTCCGCTCAGAAGCAGGTGCCGTGAGATGGACCGATTCCACATCCGTTTTGCATGGAACACCGCCGAAGACGGCGCAGGCTGTATCTCGCAGCCCTGGTCAAGCATAAAATGACAAACGGTGACGTGAAAACTTGAATGGAGCATGTTGACAGACAGATGACACGAGTCCACACACACACACACACACACACACACGACAGTTGTTTTGTTTTGTTTTTTTCTTTGGGGGGGGGCTTTATTTTAAGAAAGTAGCAACAGAGTATAGCACATATTTACAAAGGCGGTGGTGTCCTCTTCTTCTCACTTCTTGGACAACTTGGCCTGTTTGTTTTTGGGAGGCGCCCACTTGAGGCACAGCGTGTCCACTGCGGAGAGCACAAACAATGCGGTCACGTACACGGAATTGCGCGCGCGGGACACGAGCGACCCGTCGCGGCGTCGCGCATCTCACCGGTGATGGGCGGCTTCTTGTACTGCGCGCTCTTGAGGTGCTCCTCGACCAGTTTGGGGGTGACGCAGATGACGTGCTGGCCTTTCCAGTACTTGACCATGTTGAGCGACTGCAGCGTGCTGATGATGTCGCTCTGTGTGATGCTCGTCATCTGGCTGACCAATCACAGCGCACGCATGCAAACGACATTGCTCATACGCGTTTCCCTTTTTTGCAGGGGTACCATCGCTTCCAGTTATACTTCATTTGTTTAAAAACTTGTGTAATTTGTATACTTTAAACTTCTTTTAAAACCCTTTCAATAATAATATTCTTTTAGGTAACAGTTATTTTTTTACGTTTTTACATTTTCTTTTTTTAACAACTACTTTTTTTTCACTTATTATTTTGTTGTTGTTTTTTTTTAACGCAACTGAAACATTTCATTCTTTTGAACTCAAATTAAAGCTAAAAATAAAAAACTACACATATATTCTAAATTCCCAGACACCTGTCCAAGCATTTCAACAGGGTGTGTAGACTTCGATAGTCACTGTATGTGTGTGTACCTAAGGTCTTTGATGGAAAGCGTTCCCCTGAAGTCTCTGAGGATCTCCAAAAGAACCCAGGACCAGTAACTCCTGTAGCTCAGCTTGCCGAGGTCAGAGAGCGGCTTCTCCGGCGAACCCACTGCGCTCTCCAGCTTGGACAGCTCGTAACCTGCACACAGACGTCAACGCCGTTAATTAAGAGCGCCTCGTTTTTGTCGGCACCCGAAGCTTCCAGAAGCGAGCGGCGACTCACTGAAGGCGATAAGGAATTTCCCGTAACCGCGACGTTGGTACGGCGGCAGAGTCAGGATGCAGGCAACGTTGTTCCCGTCCGGTGATTCTTTCTCCTGGAAACACGGAAAACGCCGCAACATTTATCACTCCAAAGCCGACCTCGATAGTTGCCAAAATGTCCACTAAAGTTCCCTTTGTGCTGAATCACTACAACGGGTTATTAGTAGTAAAAGCACTGAAGCAAAAAAAAAAAAAAAAAAAAAAAAAGCTTTACTGATAAAATTCAAATAAGTTTTCAAAAGTAAAAGTAGCAAAGCAACGGAGTAAAACAAAGTAAAACAGCACTGAAGTCAAATGTGTGTGTGTGTGTGTGTGTATATATATATATATATATATATATATATATAGATATGTATACACATACATACAGTAAGTATGTCGGTCTTACTTTGGAGAAGTATCCGACGATGTGCGCCCCCTGCTTGTTGACCTCGGTGAGGATGTAGAAGATGAAGGGCTCCACGTCGAAGTAAAGTGTTTTGTGGTCCAGGAACAGTTTGGCCAGCAGACACAAGTTCTGACAGTAGATCTGAAAACATATGCACAACAACACACACACACACACAAACAGGCTGACTACACACTTCCTGTTCCGACACGGCACACTTCCTGCGCACTCACCTTGTGGTCGCGGCCATCCACCTCATAGACGGAGATGTTGCTCCTGCGGTAGATCTCCTTGCCCGAAGGCTGCTTCCACTGGCAGTTGGACTGCGCGCACGCACGGGCACGGACACAAAGCCAGTTGAGATCGTGCCACACACACACACGTCAAGACAAAAAAAAAAAAAAGCATGCGTCTTTTTATACGGTCATGCCTAAAAATATTAGCGCCCCTGGGGTTTCTGACACGACTGTATATATTGTTCAAAAGTTAAAACAATAAACTGTAAAAAAAAAAAAAAAAAAAAAAGGTTGTAGTGTAATCAAGCTAAAAGGTAAATACAAAGTAAAAGGTTTAAAGGTAAAAATAATAACAAACATGAAAAAGTTGGGAAGTAAAAAAACAGGAAAATCAAACAGTAGTAAGGCAAAAAGTAAAATAGGTCAAAAGATGTAAAACAGAGCAAAAAAGGACAGTTAAAAAGTTAAAGTTGAAAAGTAAAAACAAGTATCATAAAAACAAATAAGATAAAAGTGAAAGAGATCAAAAGTTGTCAAGTAAAATCCAGTAAAACATATAAAAGTAAAAATAAATAGTACAGTAAAAATATATGTAGGAAAAAAAGTTGCGAAATCAATAAAAATTAAAGTAATACATTTAACGTAAAACAGGTAAAAAGAAAGTAGAACAAAAAAGTACAAGTCAAATGTAAAAGCAATAAAGTCAGATCAAATAAAAAGCGAAAGTAGGAGAGCAAAAAAAAAAACGTGAAAGTAATAAAGTCAAATAAGGTTCGAAAGGGAATATTAAAATGTTTTAATGTCAAATAAAGTGAAAATCGTAATAGTATATAGCAAGAGAGTTAAAAAAAAAAAGACTAAAAAAGTAGTACAGCAGAAATTGTGTTCGTGCTTGTTGAATATAATGATGTTGAATATTTGTTCAGGCACGTTAGTATTGACCAGGTGGTGGTGATGATGATGATGATGATGATGATGTGAAGAGATGGATATCACGTGTTCTCGAATATTCGTTGCCGATGTTTGGGTGGCGTGTCGGTGCTACTGACCAGGTGGTGCCTGAAGGTGTTCTCGTACTTCATGTACTTGAGGCAGTACTCGCAGATCCAGAGCTTGGGCTGCTTGCCATAATCTTCGGGGAACGGCGAGAAGTACCACGCGTCGATCTCGAAGTTTCCGATCTGGATCTTGTCCACGTATTTCACCTTGGTAATCTGCCGAGGGAGGACGCGGTGGCTGCTCTGAGGATGAGGAGGATGAAGGGGAGCGTGATAAAGATGAAAAGGCCTCCTACCGCTTCATGTTCCTTCTCCAGCGCCGCCGTGGTCGGGTCCATCTCTGCGTACGTCTACAAAAAAGATACAAAACGTTTGCAATACATCGCTGATTCACGCAGCCCGTACGATGACGCTCAAGTGATGGGACATTGCCGAAGTGATCGTTTGGAAATGTAAACACAGATTTATAGAAATCGATGACTGTCGTTGATATGGATGTTGCAATGCCCATTGTGCTTTCATCCCTTTTGATTTGACTTCAAGTGTTGCGGATTGATATTTCGTTTAGTTTCAAACCTCGTTAAATCATCGTTGATTGCAATTGTGAGAAACCATCAACGCGGCCTGTGTCAAACCGGTCGCCCTTTGCATTGATCAGTAGCCGGTAAGTAGCTCTGTTTCAAAAAGGTTGGTGACACCATACATATAAATACCTCGCGAGCTTCCTGAACACTTGCGACTTCCAACGCGGCGGCATTTCTCTCGCTCGTCATCGGCATGACAAGCCGAGATGCACTTCCCTATTTGTTTCGTCTACTTAAAAGCTGTGCTGATCTCAAATCCAAAGCGATGCAACGCCACCATCTACAGGGACCTGTGAGTCATTACAGTTATGTAGAAGCATGAATTTCATAGCCAAACTGGGCAAGACCCTTTTCCACGCATACCCATGGAAAAATGTACGTATATATATATATATATATATATATATGAATTATATGAAATATATATATATATGAATTCTTGTTAATGAATAGAAACGTCCACAAGTTTTCGTGATCGTGCTGCCTGTCACTCACGACACGTCACTGACACAGCTTGATGAACAAATAAACAATCTTAGGAGTAAAGGAACAGTAGTCGTTGGACCGATGAAGTGAAATCGGACCATTTCCCGCAGTCCCCCGTCGTCCTCACCTTCTGCACGTGGTTGATCTCATCGTGTTTGCGTTTCTGGTTGCGCGTGATCTTGCGCTCGGGCTGCTCGCCGATGTCGCCCATGCCGCCCACCTCCACACTCTTCCTCACCGCGTCCTTCACCGTCTTGGTGAGGGCCAGCCGAGCTTTGCCCACCCACTCGTCGAGACGCCTGTTGACTGACCACACGTACGCACACAACATGACCACCAGGCCTATAGACGTGTGTGTGTGTGTGCGCGCGCGCGTGTACTTACAGCCCACATAGTGCACGTAGAACTCTTCTCTTCCTTCCTGCTCGTTTAGTCGAGACTGAATCACTTCTGCTGCATCTAGACGCAAACATGTGCTATTCAAATGATTAAAAACAGTCAATATATTTACACATTTCCTCAGGATTGTCGTGTCAATACGGAGTGATTACAACGTCCCCAAAAAAGCATTCTATTTCATTGAAAAGTACAAAAAGGTACCAAAGTTAAAATGGAATTGTTCTTTTAAATAGTTAAGAGTACTGAATTAAAAAAGCGGTGAAAATGAGTGAGGTTAAAAACAAAAAGTTTAGTGTAAAATACAAAAATATTAAAGTAAAAAAGTAAAATAAGAGTTCATCAATAACATAAATTTAAAGACGGAAAAGTAAAAAAAAAAAAAATAAAGTGAAAAAGTAGTCATGTTGAAAACATTTTTAAATACCAAAAATAAAGAGAGAAAGTAAGTAAGAAATTTAAAAATGCAGACGTAGTAAAAAATAATTTAAAAAAGCAGTAGAGTTTAAAAAGGTGAGATGTAGTGAAAAAAACAGTAAAGTAAAAAAAGTTAAGTAAAAAATTTGCTAGGATTTAAAAACTAGTGAAGTAAAAAAAGAAATATGTTTTAGAGGTATTTTAAAGGGGGAAGAAAAGGTAGTAAAACCAAAGTACTTCAAAAAGTAGTAAAGAAAAGGCAAAAAAAAAGTCGTTTACCAGTAAAGTAAAAAACGTGAACGCAAGTGGAAAAACAATGTACATTTTTAAAGGTTTTAAATACTTGTCATGTAAAAAAATTGAAAGTATAAAGTCAGGGAAAAGGGTAAAAAAATAGCGTATAACAAGTGCAGTACTACTGTAAATGTTAATGTTAGATAAGGCCAAGTAATGCACTCCATTTTTGCATTAAAATATCAATCAACAGTCCAAATGCAATCGATTATTATGCCTAGCGAGGCAGGTAAAATACACGCCCCCTCGTGATGGTGACGTCATATCAATTGTGCGCTTCTGTTGATGCAGTGACGCCATCGCCGCATCCTGTTTGATCTCCCCGTTTTTTTGTTTACAAATTATTAGTTGTACATTAAGTTAAAAAAACAACCTAGTCTGTAAATATCGACAATATGAATCCAGAACGTCGTGGAGCCAAATTTACACGTTAGCCGCCGCATGCTAACAACTTACGCCATGTTTTGTCGGCTCGTTGACACAAGTACGTTTCTCCGATCTCCACCGACACTTCCTGCTCTCGGCCGCCGAGCAGGACGCCCCTCTCCAGGGTGCGCTGGCTGCCAGAGTCGCCGCCGCCACCCGCCTCCCGGCCGTGAGCTTCGACCTCGGCGTCGTCCTCCTCGCCGCCGCTGCCGTTCGACGAGCACGCCGCCGGGTGGCCGGCGTCCGCTTCCCCGCGCTCGCTCACCGGGTCCAGATCCGGGTCCATGTCCGCTCGTTCGTCCCGGTTCGGGTCTGTTGTGTTGTTCATCTTGAAAACAAGCGCGCTCAACAACAAAGTGACAACATGGCCGACGCGTCGCTTATGTGTGACGTCATTACGCACAGGGGCCAGCCTACGCACTGTAATCGAAAAAAAAAAAAAACATGAATATGTTTTTTATTAAAAAGGGCTGTGACCGTTACCTCGCTGTTCCGAATGGCGATAAAATTAAAAACTTGTTTCAGTCACCATCGAAAAATCCTGACGTCATCACAATACGACGTGGAGACTGATTTAAAAATGTGATTGGTCAAGAAACAGTCCCATTGCTTATAGTTGAAATTCCGGTGGGCCAGTGAAGTCCTGGGCAGATTAGATTGAAATGACAACACAGACTCTGAAACCTCATTGGACCAAAAAAAAAAACTACCATCCACTGAGGCGTACTGGAAGCAGTGCAGTCAAGATAAAAGAACGAATACACTTTTGGGAATAAAAAAAAATACAATTTCATGGAATAAATATAAAAGAGAAGGCCAGACTGCCCAACACTGATTGGATTATTAAATTATTTCATTGAATAAAATCATTCATTATCATTTGTAGTTATTGAAAATTAATTTAAGTGATGAATTAACAATTTATTTCAAGTGCACCCAAGCTCATTTTTTTGTGTTTTGTTTCTTAATACATTAAATATGTCTGAGGATAAGTGCTGAACACATGTGCAAAGACTGAGAACAATATAGTACTGAATTGTTGAGATGTGGCTCAAATGTTAAGTGTTAATAACGTTAATGAAAACCTATTCCTATTAAAAAAAAAGGCATGTATTAAATATTTTATTGCATATAGGGTTAACATTATGCAATATTATACACATTGTAGTTCTTTGAATTTTTGGTTTATAAATATTGGTAGGGATAAGATGACAGTTAGTGAATGCAATCATAAGGCACATGTTGGCACTATATAAGGTGGATAACATGGTGCTCATGCACATAGCTGTACAGACTTTCTTTATATATGACTTTGAAAAGAACAAAGAGCGGCACAGTAATTTAAAAACATAAAATGAACAATTATGGAAGCCTATTTCCAGTAAAAAAAAAATAAAAAAAATGGTGAAATAATTCTGGCGGAAAAAGATTATTTCTTTATTTTTTAGAGTATAAATGAGGAATAAAATGTTAAACAAAACAATGCATCTTTAAAAAAATAACTTTCCGAATTACGAGACACTATTGGAGAAGTATTAATTTTAAAATATGTTCATGATCCTGGGTGGAGAACAGTACTGCATCTAATATTATGATCCATTAGTTGCTTGATTTGTTCCTTTTTCACGGGACAGTGAACGCATCTCACCTTTTCCAGCGCGTCTTTGTGACGTATTATCACGTGGTTTTGCTTCGTCCCTCTTTCGTTGGAGATTAGATTTGCTAAGCTAACTGAGCTAACAAACCTCACGTCTTCTTTCTTAACCTTTTTTTTCGAGCCACAGAAGCGGCGAAGAAACGAGTGGCAAATAAAGACCCGGCGAAGATTATTTCACGTTCCTACCGGCGACGTTTCTCTCCGCTCCCGGAGAAAAGTGTGGTACGTAACTGTCGTCTTAGCTCACTTGCTAAATGGTTGTTAGTCAGGCCTGTTCAATTGTTCCGGGCCTGTGACGATGTTCGCTTAATTACGCGTTTACGAACTAGTTTCCATATTAAGTATATGTTACTATCGCGTAGTTAATAAACACCTATTCAGCTTTTCGCTCCTGATGTTAAAAGGTCATTTGACATTTTCCGATGCTTTTTGCTCACGTGCTGAAAACGCCTTCCTAAATTACTTAAACGATGACCTATTTGATTGGTAAAATTGTTTTATTGTATCTGCAGCACATTTGAAACGGAATCTCGGACCAGCGACATAATGAAGGGATTTTTTTTCTTCTCTTGAAAAAACATCAACTATACAAATGGGCATTGCCGCAAGTTTTTTTTAATACTCTGATATAAACCCGTGTTTCCAAATGTTTGACATATTTTACATCCTTAAAATCCCACAGCAAAACAAAAATTGCCACATCAAGGAAATCCAATATCCAGTAGTTATGAGCTGTCAGTCGAATTATTAAATTGATCAGTGAAGCGTTTGCTTTGTGTTATAAGCCAAAATTTGAGTAACAAGCGGGCTTCAGATACGACACCAGTGGGGGGAAAAATGGAGCAATTAAGGTGGTGTAATGCCCTGGCATGTGGGCGAGAAGAGCCACAGTCACCAATGCGCCATTTCTTAAACAAAACAGTCAAACACACACATCCAAAATGGAAACTCTGGCAAAGAGCGAGTACACCTCCTGATGCCATTCACTAGGCCACGCCCCTTAAATGCACACTAAACACAAATACTACAGTGCATACCATGATTGCACTTAATAAAACCAGTTTATTCATATTATGTTTTGTTGATCTGCAATAAAGGGCTTTTTAAAAATGTCACAAACATTTTTTTAGGGGATTGGAATGGATTAATGGCATTTCAATGGGGAAATTTTATGTATACTAGTATACGAGTGAATTGAGTTATGAGCTTTGTTGTGGGACCAATAAAGCTTGTAAGTCAAGTTACCACTGTAGACTGAAATGAGATAGTTTCTAATCAATTTACTCACAAATTGACTAGATATACAAATTTATTGTATCTTCTGCCATCCAGTGGAAGAACATTCAATTGTTCGGCTTGTCACTAAACATCACTGGCGTAGATAGGCCCGAGATACATTCTTTATAGTGAACAAATAATAATTTTAGGAGCAAATTAAGTGAAATTGGACAATTTTCTGTAACATGCAGTGGTTGTATTTCAGTGATATAAGCTACATGGTGTCCAAATGAGAAATGACGAAATTAACAAAGCCATGTGTTTTTCCGCCTCAGAGCCGCCATGTACAATGGCATCGGCCTGACCACTCCCCGGGGCAGCGGCACCAATGGCTATGTGCAGCGCAACCTGTCCACGGTGCGGGCCAAGCGGCCTCGTGACGACCGCGGTGGCGAGCGGGATGAGAAGGACCGGGAGCGGCTGGAGAGTCAACTCAACCGGCAGCCCAATGCCGACATCCTTGAGCACCAGAGGAAGCGGCAGCTGGAGGTGGAGTGTGCTAAGTTTCAGGACATGATGGAGGAGCAGGGGTAAGATGACTGAGTGCACGGGAGCATTCGTTAACGTGTTATTCTGCACCACGTTTTATTAGTATTCTGCCACATTTTGTCCTTCTAAGACGTCTGCGTTTTTTTTTTTAAGTGATTCATTTCAAACGTCAGAATATTCAGCTTGCTTAGGACATCTGGGCAACAATTTTTTTTACATGCCCCAAATGCCCACTTTTCCCAGTCGCGCATTATCCTGAAAAATATCTCATTGAGCCCAGAGTGTTAACTACTTGTCTTGTATGATAGCTATTAAAGAGGACATGGGGAGACAGTTACACGCCTGCATTTACTGTATAGCTCGTCAATATGTGATGTGTGTCACAAAAGATGACACTTTGGGGGGAGGGGGGAAGGAGAGACTCGGGGAAGAGCGATACAGCTTTATTGAAGGAGCAAACTTCAGGTGTACACAACGACGTGTGTTGATTAAACTAGTGAACTCAAATCTAGAAATGTTATGGCATATGTTAAAATGTGCTAATGTGCTGGAACCTGCCCCAGCTGACTCTGGGTGCCAGCCAATCACAGGGCACATAGAAACAAACAACCATTCGCACTCGCATTCACACCTACGGGCAATTTAGAGTTTTCAGTTAACCTACCATGCATGATTTTGGGATGTGGGACGAAACGGGAGTACCTGGAGAATAACCCACGCAGGCACAGGGACAACACGTAAACTCCACACATGCCGGATTCAAAACCCAGGTCCTCAGAACTGTGAGGCAGATGCGCTAACCAGTTGACCACGGTGCCGCCGTACTCGATTATAATGTAGTATTTTGAAAATGTTCAATTCTCACATTCTACATTTCCTGGATTTCACTTGATTCTACGGCATTTGAGTTCATCGTCTGCTCTTCAGCATTCACACGCAATTTTGACAGAAATTGCACTCCATACTTTTTTATGCTTTTGATTTTATCCTCAAGTGATGTGATCTGCAAAGTTGTTAAGAGTATACAACTTGTTCAGAAGCGTCCGCGCAACTTTTTATAACGCCACTATCTGCTCGTCGACTCAGATACTCGGTAGAGGAGATTGAGGAGAAGGTGAACAGCTTCAGAATGATGCTGCAGGAAAAGCAGCAGCCGCCTCCTTCCGCCGCTGGTGACAAAGCCAGGTAAGCTAACAATGACAGGGGTTTTCCTGCCTCAAATTGAAGAATAGATGTTACTATTCTGATCATCCGCACCTATTTCGCACCTAGGGGTGCAACAGATCAAAAAAGGTACGGTTAGGATCAGGTCGTGGAGCGGATCATTTTCGGATCAGCGCCAACAAGAAAGAAAAAGAGGAAAAAAACGAAACAAATAGAACGTTGTCGTCCATTTACTTTGTAAAACACTTTTGGTCAATAAATAAAAACAACAGTCAACTCAAAATGTCAAATATGGCCAATTAAATAATATAACAAAGCGCAATCTAAGGCATGATACCTTCTCGTTTTATATATGGACCGTGAATAAAAAACGTCTTTAAAAGCGATAGTATAAGTGTAGCACCACCATATTAAAGTATCTTTATGATAATTCACACTATTTAGAAAATTATTTATTAGCAAAACTAACAAATTTACCCGAATATGAGACAAACGTTCAGAATTTCAGCTTTCATTTCATGGTATTTATATCCAGATTTGTTAAACAATTCAGGACAGAGCACCTTTTGTTTGAAGCCACCCACTTTTCAAGGGAGCAAAAGTATTGGAACATACATGGTTAAATTAACTTAAAGTGAATAACATTTAATATTAGGTGGCATATCCCTTACTTGCAATAGCTGCATCAAACCCATTGACTTCACCAGACTGTTGCAATCTTCATTTGAAATGCTTTTACTGCAGCCTCTTTCAGTTCTTGTTTGTTTCTGGGGGTTTCTCCCTTCAGTCTCTGTCTTTCTGTGTGATATTTCAGTTTTTCTTTTTTAATAAATCGGCAAAAATTTCAACAATTTCCGTTTTTTTCTGTCAATATGGGGTGCTGTGTGTACATTAGTGAGGGAAGAAAATGAATTTAAAGGATTTTAGCAAATGGCTGCAATATAACAAAGAGTGAAAAATTGAGGGGGGCCTGAATACTTTCCGTACCGACTGTATATGGGGACCAATCCGTGGACCATGTGTGTGCCGAACTGTGGAGAGTTATCCGTACGGATCAAAGATGATCTGTTGCACCACTAGTCGCACTCCCACTGGCTCAAACACTTTTTCTCTGAATATTTTTATTTATGACCTTGACTTGAGCATTTCTTTGTATGGTCAGCGTGACAGAAACTCACGCCCTGGCGGCGGCCAACCAGCAGAAGAACGACCGCCTTCGAGCAGCCTTCGGCATCTCCACCGACTATGTGGACGGTTCGTCTTTCCACGCCGACCGTAAGGAGAAGGAGAAGGAGAAGCGGGAGCAGGAGCGTCTGGAGAGGGAAAGGCAGCAACAGCAGCAGGAAAAATACACGTGAGTCTACATTTTTCCATCCTTTCAGTCGTAGCAGGCAGCAATAACGTCAATACCAATCCAGGGACAATCTATGATAATTAATAACGACTAGTGCTACCAACGAGTGGTTTGTAAGTCAAGTTAATTTGCAGAGAGCTCCATAAAGTTTGTTTTTAAAAAAAACAGCTACCCGCTGAAGGAGGCTCAGGCACGGATGCCATGGATGCATGCCGGCAGATTGAAGAGACAGACAGGGAGAAAGTGGATCAAACACAGCGTCGAGCTAGCAGGGCTAGCAAAGTAGGGAGCGGGTTAGTTTGAAAAGGCGGCAGTTTGGTCCGGTCAGTGAGGACAACCAAAACTGTCAGCAAGGTAAGAGTGTCCTCTTAACTGGGAAAAAAATGGTTTTGTCTGAACAAAAGAAATCCAAAAACAACCAAAAAAAAAATCTTGATTTATCAAACATGCAGATACATGTAGTACGCACACCAGTAAGAAATGTATGTTGATGAGCGGTCAGATTTGTCCCCAATCGCTATTTGTATTAACACAGACGAGTAGCGAATCACAATCGAATTGTTACTCCTTGTTCTTTTCCAAAATAATAGTCCAAGATATGAAAAATCCAAATTGATTATTTGAAAACTATTGAACCGGTAAGTGAGGAGCCTGGCACATTTTGACTAACGCATTTTAGCTGCCACGTCTCCGTACAGAAGTTTCTCTTATTAGCTTAAAATGGCTTACTTTAACGAGGATCCCTCGACATACCTCGGTCACGGGTAGAATCTCGGGTCTGTTTTGCACTCCTCATCAGTATCATAAAACCGCACGGACCAGACCAAGCTGCCGCCTTTCCAGCTACCCTACTGCTACTTACTCTGCACTGCTAACACGCTGTGTTGGATACATTTTCTCCAATTAAATCTGCTGATGTGCTGCGTTCGCCTTCTCCGTCGATGGCTCTTTTTCCGCTTCCGTGGTGGCGCTTCCATGGTATCTGTGTCGCTCATTGGAGAGCTATGCTAAATGCAAAGCCTCCTTCAGCGGAGAGCTCTTTCGCAATTCCATCATCCAACCCTCGTCCTTTGTTTTGTATGACTTTGTTGTTGTTGTTTTTTTGTGTTGAATTGCGACTCGTCCCATACCATTGCGTTCATGACTCATTGTTCTGAACTGTGTGCATAAACGTACAATCATTTTAAAAAGTCAAATCTTTTCACACGTGTGCTCTCACGCAGGCTGGTGGAGGACTCAGACGAGTCAGATTCCCCACCAAAGAAACGCAGTCGGAAGAAGAAAAAGAAGAATAAGAAGAGAGCCGGGTGAGCTAAGCTCAAACAAAATAAGGACGTTTGCACAGGCGGTCAAAAAGGAATGAAAACATTGTAATGTGGACACTCGGTCAGGACTGTCGTTGCAGAGCGGAGAGCACTAGAAATGATCCAATTTCTCTTAATTGGTCTGAAAATAATTTACTACAAATAACTTTGTTCGTCAATCTATGCCAGTGAAGTTTCAGTGTATATACAGTACTTTTAGTGACATTTGTGTTTCGTGGTATGCTGTGAGATTTGTTGCTGGCGTCGGGCAGAATCCTCTCATCTCAAAACAGTCACTTTTCAGGAGGCCCCCCCGAGCCATTAATTTTGCATCCTCAAAGACAATAGGCCCTTTTCAACACTTAAAGGTCCCATATTCTGGCTATTGGCTACCTATATATAGTGACACTCTAAAATGGACTTAGTATAAAAGTGTCTATTTCATTTAAAAAAGACCTTGGTTTTGTCATAGGAGTGTCCAGAAAAGGCCTGTCTGACAGCTACTTCTGTTTGACCCTGTCTTGTGTCTGCTTCGTCCATATTTGGCTAAGACTGTTTCCTTTCCTCTGATTGGTTTCCTCCGTGTAGAAGACCCACTTGTTTGAAGACCCACGTGTTTGTTCTGTTGACAGCGCTGCCTCGGCAGCGGGGAGAACAGTTCTATGTGGGGACTGACCAAAAGTATCAATTTGTGAAAAAAACATGAAATTGACCAAATGTGGACATAGAAGGTGGACAATATGTGCCTCTGCTCAATAAATGTTGGGAAACGCTTCCCTAAAGAAATGATAACCCACCACCCCTTTGGAAGCTGTTTTTAATTATTTTCAGGATATGAGTCATTGTTTCTTTGTCAATAAACAGATGAAAACTCAGCAGTCGAAAATATCATCACAATAATTTGTTGTTGTCCTTGCATCTTGCAGCTCACAGAGTCCCTCACCGGCTCCTCGCCGAGAGAAAAAATCAAAGAAGAAGAAGAAACGGTACTTGTCTTTGACTCAATGTGTCCCATGTCCACCTGAATTGTGCTTAACTGTCTCATTCTAATGTTTCTTTCAGTGAGTCCACAGTGGAGGAAGAAGAAGAGAGGTACAACTTTGTTGTTGTTGACTGTTAGAGCGGGCAGAAGTTCTCACACTCTGTACTTAAGTTGAACAGATACTTGTGTAAAAAGACTGGTAAAAGTAGACTAGTAATACTTAAAGAAAGTAAAGCGAAAGTAAGGAGTGGAAAGTACAGATGTTTACAGATGTAGTAAAAGTAAAAAGTCATCAGAAAACTAAATACTCAAGTAAAATTCATATACCTAAAATAGCTACTTAGTTCTGTAACAAAATATTTGTACTTGGTTACTTCCCACCACTTTTGACTGGTGATGATTCTGGGCAGCAGCAACAGGTGAAATGAAACCATATTACATACATTCTCTCTTAAAAAGTTCCTCCGATGAGAAGCAGAAGAAGGCATCGAAGAAGAATAAGAAGAAGCAAGCGGGTAAAAGTCCCACAAAGACAAAGGCGGCACCGCAGCGGAGCATCTCGTCCAGTTCGTCCCGAAGGTGTGACACTATACCTTTAATTTGTTTTATTTTACTTGTTATCCATTTTACTGACTTGTCAGAATATCATCTTGGGATGTTAACAGTCGCTCGCCTGTGCCGGTGCGGTCACGTCAACGCAAGATGCAGGAAGTTGACAACGGGCGCAGGCCAAGATCTCCAGACAGGAGACGAGGCCGCGACGAACAAAGTCCGCGACGCCGTGGAAGCGACGAGGTGAGGAGAACATTACCTCCTTTCAGAAAAATACGACGACTGCTTGTCATCGGTTCACGACGTCCCTGACGTACAAGGTTCGGAGATGTAACAACCACGCACAATGAAATACAGTGGTACCTTGACTTAGCATTGCCCCACCTTTCCAATTATTATTCGTATTATTATTATTATTTTTGGTGCTCTGTGTTGCAACACAAAATTTGAGGTATAAACAAATTTCAGATATGAGTGAAATGGGGAAGAAAGAGCAATTAAGGTAATATAATGCCCTCTAATGTGAGCAAGGACATTTATCTATTTTGCATGGATGTCTGCTTATGACAAAACGAAGGAATGAACCGTGTTTATTCTTAAATTAAATTACTGTAATTTCTCGTGTATAAATGCACACCCGTGTATAAGACGCACCCCCAAAGTTGACCTCAAAATTCTCCTTCAATCTATGTATAATGAATTTTTACAATGCATGATTTTGCTTCTACCCATATAATCAAAACATGAAGTATCTGTATTTCGTTAGCTTTTTCAAATAATTATCCGGAAGTAAAGCACTTTATTTGAACAGATACTTTCTTTTACTTGCTCTTATTTTGAAATTCACAGCCCTACCTCTATTTAATAAATGAGAAAACACACAGTTGTGCTCATATGTTTGATGAAACAGGCAGAACAACATGTGATCTCACAAGGTTTGGGGGAAGACACCTCATTTAATGGCAAAAGGTTTTTGATTTTAATCAAATCTCACATAAACCGTCACATCAACATTATGGTTTCTGATTAGCTCGTTTACTATCAAGGCTTTAGAGGAGCCTGATCTCATATTGAGGAGACAGATTTTCATTAGAGTGGGCTGTTTAGTGTTATTTTCTCCAATGTATTCCCCGTATTAATGCTAATGAGTGTGTCGTCTAGAACCCTACTATGATTAGGAAGGAAGGGAAACCGAGGATCCCCTGGACTGATAAACTCGCACTGCACATGTCCACTTGACTTACTGTTCTGTCTGTCTGCTACTAGAAAGAGAAAGGGAGGACAATGGCCTCCCTTCCCAGGAGGAGACGAGACTCTTCCTCACCATCCTCTCCTCCGCAGACGGACAGAAGGAAAGAGACGGAGAGGAGCAAAGAGAGACCAAGCGAAAGGTTGCGTTCACGCAGTAAAGAGACGGACAAGAGAAAGAGGGACAACGTGAAGGACACCCGGAGAAGATCCAGGAGCAAAGAAACGGACAAACAGAGAGGTAGAAGATCAAGAAGTCCAGAAAGTGGCAAAGACAAAGGATGGGGAAGGCGATCAGGGAGCAGCGAAAAGCAGGAAAAAGCAAAGCTGTGTCCTCCCCAGGGAATGAGACACGACTCCTCTTCTCCTTCACCTCCCAAAGTTGATGCCAGGAGTGGTCACAGCAGAAGAGCGCAACGTGAGGAAGAGAGGGACGCCGGGAAGCGGGACACACAGACCAGACACAACTCCTCTTCTCCTTCACCTTCCAAAGTGAACAGCAGGAGTGGTCGCAGCAAAGGAACGCAACGAGAGGACGAGAGGAATACTGGGAAGCAGGACACACGAACCAGACATGACTCCTCTTCACCTTCACCTCCCAAAGTGGACACCAGGACTGGTCACAGCAGAGGAGAGGTAGAGAGGCACGCCAGGAAGCACGACACAAGAACCAGACACGAGTCCTCTTCACCTTCCCCTCCCAAAGTGGACACTAGGAGTGGTCGCAGCACAGGAGCGCAACGAGACGAAGAGAGGAATGGCGGGAAGCAGGACACACGGACCAGACACGACTCCTCTTCGCCTTCTCCTCCCAAAGCGGACGCCGGGAGTGGTCGCAGCAGAGGAGCGCAACGAGAGGAAGAGAGGAACGCTGGGAAGCGAGACACACAGACCAAATACGACTCCTCGTCCCAGTCTCCTGAGAGGGGGAACAGAGGAGATGCAATGCAGACATACAGGAGTAAAGAAGCTGCAGATAGAGCAGACACCTCTTCTCGTCCTCCTCCGCCACCCTTCAATGGACGCCAGGAAAAAAGCAGAGAAGATGGAAGCAGGAAGTCAGACGAGGCAACAGAATTTCAACGAAAACCTGACGCCAGGACCAGAAGTCCTCCAAAGATGCAGGCGCAGGATCAAAAAGAAAGCAGCAGTGATAGTGACTCCTCTTCATCTTCATCCTCGTCATCTTCATCTTCGTCATCCTCATCTTCATCATCCGAAGATGAAGACCAACCCAAGGCCAGCGAAAACAGAAAGTCGTCTTCTATCAAAGTGGCCGTTCAAAGGTTTGTCACCAACGGACGTGCCGAGAGCTCACAGCAACCCAAAAGACCCCCCGAGCAGGCAGAAGATGACAAAGAGCGGCCCCCCAACACAGCCCCCGTGGATCCTCCTTCAGGCAAAAATCACCCGGACCGCCGTAGTCCGCGAGAGAAGCCGACCGGGAGGTCCCGCTCTCCCCCGACTTACCGTGTCACCCCACCAAAGCAGTACCAGGACCCCCTACCCCGCTCGAGGAGAAGTAGTCCTCCTCCGGCCCGCCTCAGGGACCGGGAGTGGGACCGGGACCGAGGATGGGAACGGACCGCCAGACGCAGCAGGTCCAGGACTAGGAGCCCCAGAAGGCACAGCCCTCTGCTTAGGTAAGAACTTAAGCACAAGTCGGTGGACTTGTTGGGAAATCATTCACTCATTCTGTACTCGCTATAAAGAATTTTTTATATAGTGGACCTAGATGGTTCCTCCACTGAATCCCTTTTTAGGGATTCATGAGTAGGGAGTAAAATCACTGGGAAGTTGAAAGCATTGAAAAGTTTAAAATATCGGCAAGTTTAACTCATGGGAAAGTTAAAATCATGAGGGAGTTGAAATCAGCACGTTAAACTGTCTAGAAGTTGAGATCAGGAAATTTAGGATTAAACATGAGAAAAGTTCAAACATCCATGAATGGTCAGCAGTGGTTTTCGCCTTGGAATTCTGCCATGGATGACATTTTTGCCCGGTCTCTTCCTTATTGTTGTGTCATGAACATGAACACTGAGGGGAGGAGGCCTGCAGTTCTTTAGAAGTTCTCTTAAGTTCCTTTGTGGCCACCTGGATGAGTCATTGCTGTTCTCTTGGGGGAATCTTTGTAGGCCGGCCACTCCTGGGAAGGTTCACCACTGTCCAATCTTTTCTCCATGTGAGGATATTGGCTCTCCCTGTGTTTCACTGGAATCCTAAAGCTTTAGAAATCACTTTTGTAACCCTTTCCACACTGATAGATTTCAATTACTTTATTTGTCGACTGTTCTGGAATTTTTGGGGATCATTTAATTTTGTTGCAGCTTTTTTAGATCTTTTGTCTGACTTGATTTTGTCATGACAGATTCAGTTTTAAGTGATGTCTTGATTGAACTGGAGGTAATCAGGCTTGGGTGTGTTCAGTGAAAATTAAGCAAAAAAACCATTTAAAACAGCATTTTAAGTTCACTTGTTATATTTTTCTGATAGTTACATTTATTTGATGATCTTAGACAGACAACTATGTCATTCTTTATCGCATGACCAAACATCCCTTTGTCTGTTAGGGGGCGCCGCCCTTCTTCGCCATCCCACAGACGACAGAGCAGTCGCTCGCCAATCAGAAGGCGAACGAGTTATTCGCCATTGCCGCCACGGAAGAGGCGAACCAGTCGGTCTCCTTCGCAATCAGTAAGGAGGAGGACCAGTCGTTCACCAATAAGGAGGCGAACTAGTCGTTCACCAGTTAGGCGGCAAGCTAGTCGCTCGCCAATGGGAAAGCAGACCGGTCATTCACCAATGAAGAAGCGGACCAGTCGCTCGCCAATGGGAAAGCGGACCAGTCGCTCGCCAATGGGAAAGCGGACCAGTCGCTCGCCAGTGAGGAAGCGGACCAGTCGCTCGCCGGTGAGGAGGCGGACCAGTCGCTCGCCAGTGAGGAGACGGACCAGTCGCTCGCCAGTGAGGAGGCGCACCAGTCGCTCGCCAGTGAGGAGGCGCACCAGTCGCTCGCCAGTGAGGAGGCGCAGCCAGTCGCTCGCCAGTGAGGAGGCGCGCCAGTCGCTCGCCAGTGAGGAGGCGCGCCAGTCGCTCGCCAGTGAGGAGGCGGAGCAGTCGCTCCCCAGTGAGGAGGCGGAGCAGTCGCTCGCCAATGGGCAGGCGGAGCAGTCGCTCGCCAATGGGCAGGCGGACCAGTCGCTCGCCAATGGGCAGGCGTACGAGTCGCTCGCCGGTGGGAAAGCGGACCAGTCGCTCGCCAGTGAGAAGGCAGATGAGTTGCATGAGTCGCTCGCCAATGGGAAGGCGAACCAGTCGCTCTCCAATACCGAAGCGGAGCAGTCGTTCGCCAATGGGGAAACGGACCAGTCGCTCACCATCGCCGTCAGTTAGGAGGCGGCTCAGTCGGTCGCCATTGCCTCCAAAAGGGAGCCGGCCAACCAGTCGCTCGCCTTCGGCGCCAGTGAGGAAGTGGACCAGTCGCTCGCCAAAGGGGACCGATCACTGTGCATCCTCAGAAGGCGCCAGGAAGCAAGATAGCGAAGCAGACAAGCCTCGAGGTAGGCTGGAGCAGCGAACGCCGCCGGGGAAAGACGCTCGGCAGCCCAGCAGATCGTCGTCCTCGTCTTCGTCTTCCTCCTCCTCCTCCTCCTCCTCCGACTCCTCGTCATCATCCTCCTCCTCGTCATCTTCACCTTCGCCAAACAGGAAAGATGTGAACCCTCCGGAGGGCGAGAAGAAAAACCAGCAGGAAGACGAGAGACGAGAGTATAGGACTCTGAAAAGCGGATGCGACTCGTCGTCTCGTGCGGCGGTGCGAGGCTCCGGAGACCAATCGGAGCACAGCGAGTCGTCAAGAGCCACGAACAGGAAGTCATCGCCACCTGCGGCCTGTCCTCCGGTCCGGCAGGAAGTGGTCTCCGAGCACGTCGGCGGGAAGGAATTGAACAAGAAAGAAAGCAGGAGCAGCAGCTCCTCCTCTTCATCTTCATCCTCCTCCTCCTCCTCCTCTTCCTCCTCCTCTTCAGACAACTCCGACTCGGAGGCACAGCCAGGAAAAGGGTACGCCGGAAACGGTGTTTGATCAGTTCATGCGGATTTGTGATTGATTGACTTTCTTTTTTCTTACAGGAAAGCTAAAGCTGGGAGTTCCAGATCGTCCTCCTCCTCTAACACTGAAAAAGACGAGAAGGACAAGAGGTAAGAAGTCGGAAAGGTGACGTCATCAGGAATTTAAAGGCATTAGGAAGATAAAATGAACAGAAAGAATCAAGTCATGAAGTTGAAATCATTAGCAAGTAGTTATCAGGAAGGTTGAAATCATTTTAAATCATTGTGAAGTTGAAATCATCGAAAATAATAAAATTGTGACGTTCAAATCATTTGGAAGTGGAAACATCAGAAAGAATGAAAGCTAAATCTACATCCTGAAGTTAAAGCTACTAGGAAATTAGTCGTTTGGAAGTAAAACTCCTCAAGAAGTTAAAAAAATTGTAGTTAAAATTATCAGTATAAATCGCAAAGTTGAAATTGTTAGAATCATTAGAAAGTTGAAATCATCAGGAATTTGGAAAATGATGAAGTTGAAACAGTAAAAATCATTCCGAATTTAAAATCATTAGGAAGTTAAAATCAATGGGATGTTAATATCAGGCATGTTTAAAGTCAGGAAGACGAAATCATCAGGATTGTAAAATCATAATAAAGTTACAGCTCAGGAAGTTGTAATCATGAGGAACTCAAATCATATGGGTAAAGCCAACGGAATTGAAAATCTCCATCCATTTTCCTACGCTAATCCGAGGTCGGGTCGCGTAGCAGTAGCTTTAGCAGGGACGCCCAGACATCCCTCTCCCCAGCCACTTCATCCAGCTCTTCAGGGGGGATCCCGAGGCGTTCCGAGGTCCTCCAGTGTGTCCTGGGTCGTCCCCGGGGTCTCCTCCCAGTGGGATGTGCCCAGAACACCTCACCAGGGAGGCGTCCGGACGCCTCCCTGGTGATCAGATGCCCGAGCCGACCTCATCTGGCTCCTCTCAATGTGGAGGAGCAGCGGTTCTACTCTGAGCTCCTCCCGGATGACCGAGCTTCTCACCCTATCTCTAAGGGGGAGCCCGGACAGCCTGCGGAGGAAACTCATTTCGGCCGCTTGTATCCGGGATCTAGTGTTTTCCGTCACGACCCACAGCTCGTGACCATAGGTGAGGTTTGGGACGTAGATCGAACGGTAAATTGAGAGCTTCGCCTTTCGGCTTAGCTCCTTCTTTACCACAACGGACCGATACAAAGTGCGTATCACTGCAGACGCCGCACCGATCCGCCTGTCGAGCTCCCGTTCCATTCTTCCCTTGTTCTTGAACAAGACCCAAAGATACTTGAACTACTCCACTTGGGGCAGGATCTCATCCCCGACCCGGAGAGGGCACGCCACCCTTTTCCGACTGAGGACCACGGTCTCAGATTTGGAGGTGCTGAATCTCATCCTAGCCGCTTCACACTGCTCCAGTGAGAGTTGGAGGTCACGGCTTGATGAAGCCAACAGAACCACATCATCTGCAAAAAGTAGAGATGCAATACTGAGGCCACCAAAGCGGACCCCCTCTACGCCTCGGCTGCGCCTAGAAATTCTGGCCATAAAAGTTATGAACAGAATCGGCGACAAAGGGCAGCCTTGGCGGAGTCCAACCCTCACCGGGAATGAGTCCGACTTACTGCCGGATATGCGGACCAAACTCTGACTCCGGTCGTACAGGGACCGAACAGCCCGTATCAGGAGGTTCAGTACCCCATACTCCTGAAGCTACCCCCACAGGACACGCCGAGGGACACGGTCAAAGGCCTTCTCCACGTCCACAAAACACATGTAGACTGGTTGGCCAAACTCCCACGCACCCTCGAGGACCTTGCCGAGGGTGTAGAGCTGGTCCACTGCTCTGCGGCCAGGACGAAACCCACACTGCTTCTCCTGAATCTGAGATTCGACTTCCCGACAGACCTTCCTCTCCAGCACCCCTGAATAGACCTTACCAGGGAGGCTGAGGAGTGTGATCCTCCTGTAGTTGGAACACACACTCCGGTCCCCCTTCTTAAAACGGGGGACCACCACCCCAGTCTGCCAATCCAGAGGCACTGTCCCCGATGTCCACGCGATGTTGCAGTGGCGTGTCAACCATGACAGCCCCACAACATCCAGAGCCTATAGGAACTCTGGGCGAATCTCATCCACCCCCGGGGCCTTGCCACCGAGGAGCTTATTAACCCCCTCTGTGACCTCAACCCCAGAGATAGGAGAGCCCGCCTCAGAGACCCCTGACTCTGCTTCCTCATGAGAAAGCTTGTCGTTGGAATTTGGGGAGGTCAGCAGCGCCCCATTGCCACTATACACAGTATTGATGGTGCACTGCTTCCCCTCCTGAGACGCCGGATGGTGGACCAGAATTTCCTCGAAGCCGTCCGGAAGTCTTTCTCCGTGACCTCACCGATCTCCTCCCACCCCCGAGTTTTTGCTTCAGCGACCTCGAAAGCTGCATTCCGCTTGGCCAGCCGGTACCCATCAGCTGCCTCAGGACTCCCACAGGCCAAAAAGGACTCCTTCAGCTTGACGGCATCCCTCACCGACGGATTCGGGGATTACCGCCACGACAGACACGGACCACCTTACGGCCACAGCTCCGGTCGGCCGCCTCGGCAACGGAGGGCGGGACATAGTCCACTTGGACTCGATGTCGTCGTCCCCGCCTGCCCCGGAACACGAGCAAAGTTCTGTCGAGGTGGGAGTTTAAACTCCTTCTGACAGGGGATTTCACCAGACGTTCCCAGCAGACCCTCTCAATACGTTTGGGCCCGCCATGTCGGACCGGCGTCTTCCCCCACCATCGGAGCCGACTCGCCACCAGGTGGTGATCGGTTGACAGCTCCGCCCCTCTCTTCACCCGAGTGTCCGAGCCATGCGGCCTCAAGTCCGATGACACGACCACAAAGTCGATCATCGAACTGCGACCTAGGGTGTCCTGGTGCCATGTGCGTGCGTGGACATACTTATGCTTGAACATGGTGTTCGTTATGGACAGTCCCTGATGAGCACAGAAGTCCAATAACAGAACTCCGCTCGGGTTTTAATCGAGGGGGTCGTTCCTCCCCATCACGCCCTTCCAGGTCTCACTGTCATTGCCCACGTGAGCATTAAATCCCCCCAGCAGAACGACGGAGTCCCCAGCAGGAGCGCTCTCCAGCACCCCCTCCTGGTGAGCCGCGTCCGAGCAACGGAAACCTAAATTCATATATTTTGTTCATCCTAGGCGTCTTTTAGCCGTGCTTTGTCTGGTCCCTCACCTAGGACCCGTTTGTCATGGGTGAGTGACCCTACCAGGGGTGTGAAAGCCCCAGACAACTTGGCTCCTAGGATCATTGGGAACCACAAAGCCCTCCACCACGATAAGGTGACGGCTCCAGGATCTCTACGAAAGTTGGTTAAAATTGTCAAAAAATGGTAACATTCATCAAGAAGTTAAAATCATTGGGAGGGTGAAATCAACGGGAAATTGAAATAATCAGTAAGATAAAATCAGCAAGTGGAAGTTGTCAGGAAGTTGACGTCAGAAAATGTAATTCATCGAAAGAACAGAAGTTGAGAAGTTGAAATCATCAGAAAATAGAACTCATCCGGATGGTAAAATCAAAGTGAAAGTCAGGGAAGTGAAAATGATAGCAAACTCAAACCATACAGGTAAGGAAAGTTGAAATCTTTCGGGAGTTAAAATCATCAGCAAATTGTAATCGTGAGAAGCTTAAATCATTGAGAAAGGTGTGGATCAGGAAGTTCAAATCATCAGGAAATAGAAATAAAAGATCAAATCAGCAAGCTGAAATTATATCATTGAAATTGTCAGAAAGTTGAAAACATCAGAAAATGTCATTGTCAAAGTTAAATGCAAGAGAAGTTAATATCATTGGGATGTTGAAATCAACAGGAAGTAGATTTTGGGGGGAAATTTGAGAACATAAATGAAGTTTTATTCATTAAGAAGTTCAAGACAAGGGATGTTGAAACACATCATGAAATTGAAATCACAAAGAATAATTGGGAAGTGAAAATGTTGACATTGAAGTTTCTCTTATTTGGTCTTTCTCCGCGTCACTCGCGGTCATCCTGGCAGGCTTCCGGCAGACTCGCTGCGAGATTCTCGCTCTCTGAGCTATTCTCCTCCTCGACACATGCGACGGGCGCCCACCACCTCGCCGGGACGCAAGTCAGGCGGTCGGACCCGCTGATCGCCACTGCTGACCCGGAATGTGAACTTTGACCTTGAACGAGCTCCTCCTCCTCGCCGACGGCAGGAAGTGAAGCAACCGGAACCGGAAGCGAAGACACGCCCGCTACACAATACTTCCCGTTGTCGTGACAGCCCTTCACAGTATGGATGCGTCATGTGACTTCTGCTATACTCGTCATGTCCTCTCACTTGACGTCCTTAGTTTCGTTGTGGTTCCTTGAGATGATGATAATAAAGTTAATTGTACATTTTATTGCTGTGCAATTGGTTGCCATCGCCATCTCTTTTTCGGTTATTCCTTTTTAAGGATTTGAAAATAAACCAACTTCTTTAGTTCCTTTTGTGGCTCTGATGGATGTTGGTGTGAAATGTGCTTGTTTATCAGTCCAAGGATGAAAACTAAATGTATTGTCTTTTTTTCTTCTTCTTCTTCTTTTTAATAAAAACGGAACCGTTGGTCAATCGTTGAGCCAAATTTGACAGATATGAGAAAAACCGCCGACACTTTCATTTCCTCAAAATTAACCTCAGTGGATTGTTGTTCACTTAACGTCAGATAAATGACACCATGGGAAAAGTATATGGATACCAAGTAAATGAAGCCCCTTTAATTCTAGGATGTGGCCTAAAATGTAAAAGGAGTAAATAAAATGTTTTAAACTTTTCATGTTCAATGTTTTGTGGCTCGTGTGCGTGTGTCCCGTGGACGCTGCTTTATCCCAGGCGCATTGAAAGCGTCGTGACAAGCTGAGAGCGGCTCATCAGGTGTGGTCGACGTCGGCAAGCTTTCACTCACTCCAAGTGATTCTCGTGGTTCCGCTCGTCATTTGGATCCGCCGACGAGTTCGACACGAGCCGGCGACGCTGAGCCAGAGTGAGTTTAACGCCTTTGGGCGAGTTCATGCGAGTGTGCGGAGACAAGTTGGCTTGTCCGCGTCAGGCCTGCGGACTTCGAATTTCAACGTCCGACATGCGAAACGATGGAGTCGTAGCAACTCAACCGTCTGAATCATAACAATTCCGCAATGTTGTTGCTATTGCTCGTGTTTGTGCTGAACGCAGTGATTTTGGGTTTCTCGCCGTTTTTCACCGTTCGTGACTCGGTGACATTGCAGCAAGAGCGGGCGCTCAAACTCGTGACATGTTTGAATTGTCAACCGGAATCATCTGAACTGTACAAAACGTACGCCGAATGGAATGTCCCCCTGAATGACGTGATTTATTTCGTTGTTCGCTTCGTTTTTTTCGAAGAAACACGAATGAAGTTTGGCTTCGAGCCGGAAGGTGTGGTGAGTCGAGACGTTACTAACGTTGTTTTATTCCCCCCCCCCCCAATTATTTGTGTGTGACCGCAGGCGTTATCACTATGACGTCATTAAAGCAGCTCTTTTCCAAGTGAGGCATTTTATCTCATTTAAAAACGCAAAATATTTACTTTTGATGTGATCTGCGTGAGCACGTGACCGATAGTAGAGGATGCTGCGTTCAGGTTCCCTTGAAAGTGGGACCTTCCGGTTGTCACGTCGTTGCCCCACGCCCAGCTTTAAAACATGTCACCTTTTTAAAACATTTGATCTTCAAAACATAATTGACTTTACCACTTTGTCTCAGTGGATAGAAAAATAAAATTGTGAGTTTAGTTTGAAGAGGAAAGGCAATGTCAGGGTTGACTCATCACGGACGTGACAGACGTGAACATTTCACATTTACTACATTTTATTCGCCTGTTTTCCTTCAGTAAGGAACACACAAACGAGCCTCAGCGTCTCACACGCCTTTAGCGCACTTCGCCTTAACTCAATCCCTTGTCAGTCCGCCATGCTAACATGGATATTTGAATTCAATGGCAGTGAATGGGAAAACAAAACTTTTCTTCCCCATCGAACAGTGGCGGCGTTGTTTGCTTCCGAGCGACGCTAGCATTGTTAGCAGTGACCCGCTAGCTACGCGCTCAACGGAATCCACTTTAATGTGAATACAAATGATTGGAGTCGTTTGCAAGTGGCACAAATGTGGTCTTTTTTCTATTTAGTGTATGTGATTCTTGGGAGCGAGCGTCCATCTGCTTTTCCGAATTTGCGACTTCCGCTCATAACGAAAATGCTGTATGAGGTTCCTGTTTTCACGGCAATTGTGTTTATAGATATATATTTTTTTGCATTATTTCATGTCGACAAGTTTACAAGTCACGTCTATGGCCGGGAAAAAAAAAAAAAAGTGTTCCTTAAACGGTTATGTGGCCTATTGAACTTCAATGTAAGCGGTGCAGAAAATGGTGGATGGATGATTTGCCTGACAACAAATACTAACGTTTATGCCTGTGGTGCATCAGATACATTTTGTAAACGTATTAGTTGAGATAAAAGCGATTTTGGGGATGTTTGGATGAAGACGAATGAAAGAATGAGGGAAAAATATCGTGGGTCTATGTCGAAATGGGGGGGGGGGGCAATCACTTTTTCACAGTTTTGAATGTGTTTTTTCTCCCTTATGAATAAAAAAATCTTCATTTAATAACTGCCTTTTCTGTTTAATTGTGTTGCCTTTGACAAATATTAAAATTTGTTTGATGATGGGAAACATTTAAGTGTGACAAACGTGCCAAAAAATAAATCAGGAAGGCGTCAAACACTTTTTCACACGACTGGTAACAAGTTCTTTTGTCTAATTTTATCTAACCACAATACTTCTGCTTTTCTTTTAGTAAAAGTGGAGGCGGTGATTTTGGAGGAGGAACAGCGCACCGCACTTTCCTGTTGCTCCTGAACGCCTCAATGATGGAACCCGTTAGGAGCAGGAGCATCTCGTAGTTGTCCTCCTGGGTTCTTGGTGACCGTTCCTGGCCTCATCCCTCATTGGTCGTCGGCGGTGGGCAAGTTTGGTCTGGGATCGCCAAAGTGAAACTGAAAAACATGCACGATGCCAGACAGACTAAGTAAGTGAAGTAAGTACATTTTGTTTGTATTGACGCTTTTGCTCTGATGTCATACGACTTCCGATTTTGGAGACCGTTGCCGTATCGGTCGGGCGAACGCAAGTAGGCTGAGCCATGCTGCCGCGCTGCCTCAACCCGTAGCATGTAAAGCGTCAAATATTGTGTGTTACATCAATACTCCTATTGTATAATGCGACCGTTTATGAAAAAGCAAAGTTTGTGACCAAAATGTATGCAAACGATACAAGCACGTTGAAATGAATGTCGTCAGTGAGATGCCTTTAAAATATCCACACGCTTGCTTTTATTCTCGTTTACGTCCTCTCTCTTGAGCAACCCGCTTCTTCCTTCGAGCTATCATCCGGAACTATTTGTTTGTTAAAAAACTGTCATTTTCACTCAAGCCACGAGAAGAGTAGATGACACAATCAGCTTCTGACACATACATCTTGCTATATTTTTCAGTTTCTTTTTTTTTATATATATATATATATATATATTTAGTGACTATCCTATACATTCCCATACTGGATCACTTGGTGGGGCTCTAAAACAATGTATTGGAAATGATGTATTTTACCTGCGAACAGGCAGGCCCATATATGGACAGCGCGCTCTTATCTTTATGTGAGGGTCCGGTCCAATCGGGTTCGACTCCGTCGCGTAGTTTGCAGCGGGCTTAACCTATAAGAAGGGCTCACTGCTTTGTCGTCGTTATCGTCATTCTTTCGACTTCCAGTGGTCATCAAGAATCCGTGCGAGAAAACAGTGCAACAGTTCTTTGCTGGCATGAACGTGTACAAGTTTATCTCTTGTTGTTGTAACGTCTTGATCCGAAAGTCCGGCGAAAAAGGGGAGTGGTTTATTGTTGTTATGCCGGTAGTTCGATAGTTTTGGTTATTTGTAAGGCTTATTTTCCATCATGGCACACTTATCATACCACTTTGCTGAAATAAGATCTAATCTCATAAACATTTGAGTCAAGTCAAAGAATTTAAAGGCAACGGTACCTAATACTATTGAAATGTATGTAAACCTCTTTCTTTTGAAGAAAGTCATGAAAAATTGTCTCACAAGATCAGTCTCTCATTTTTCTGGAATTCAGCAAATAGAAATTAATAATTTTGGTAATCCTTAAATGACCTAAAACAGGAAGTTTAGTCTGATTTCATGTCAGACTGAGGAAGACAAAGTATGTCCTTCGATACAGTGCGTGTAAACTTATCTGGTTTCAACTGTACGCACGCTATATGGCCGAGAGTATTCACTCACCCATCCAAATAACCGGGATCAGGCGTTCCAATCACTTCCATGGCCAGAGGTGTATAAAACCAAGCACTTAGGCACGTAGACTGTTTTAACAAACACCAATGGGTCACTCTGAGGAGCTCAGTGAATTCCAGTGTGGCACTGTGATCGGGCGCCACCTGTGCAACAAGTCCATTTCCTCGCTCCGAAATCGTCCACAGCCGACCGTCGGCTGTATTATAAGAACGTGGAAGCGTTTGGCAATGACACGCCATCCTCCCTCCGCCTGAGGCGCGTAGTTCGAAGCGGTCGCCAAATTTCTGCCGAGTCATTCGTTACAGTTGAAGCTGTTACAGCTGCAAAGGGTGGACCGGCGTCAAATTTAACCCTTTGGATTAAGAATGGGATGTCACTTGCGTTCAGATGTGAGTCAATGCAGATGAGCCGATACTTTTGACGATAGTGTTTTTTCATCTTTTTTGTTGTCTACTTTGTTGCCTTTGTGTTCTTCTCTTTAGCCTTGTCCTTGTTTTTAAGGAGGAGGAACCCCAAGGCCAGTGCTGATCGTACTGTGAGCGTGGCGGTGGTCGTGTCCGAAGTCTGACACCGAGGAGTCGGGAATGGCGGGAAAGGACTACAATCACCTCTTCAAGCTGCTCATCATCGGCGACTCGAGTGCGTCTCGTCGTCTTCCTGTCATCGTTTGTCGATGTTCTCACTTGACGTTCCTCACCGTGTTTTCTTCTTGCAGATGTCGGGAAAAGCAGCCTGCTGCTCCGCTTTGCTGACAGTTCCTTCTCTGGTGAGTTTGATTCGTACACAAAGCACTCAATCATCCACGTGTACTAGTACATAGCTGTAAATCTACAGTGCCGTTCCGATTTGATATGGCATCATGGGAGACTTCCAAGGTGACAAAAACCTCTTGATGATGACCAAGACATGCCCACGGCATAGCAACTGTCTGGGGCTGTTTTGTAACTTCAGGACCTGGACCGCTTTGTTTTTCACACCACTGTACTCCCGCGTGCGTGTGTGTGTGTGTGTGTGTGACCTTAAAACAAAACGAAAATAATTGAAATAAGCGGGTGCACCGACAGGAAGTTACATCACCACCATCGGCGTGGACTTTAAGATCAGGACGGTGGACGTGGACGGGGAGCGCGTCAAGCTACAAATCTGGGACACGGCGGGACAGGAGAGATTCAGGACCATCACCTCCACGTAAGAGTCTTGAACAACAAACGCGCACATACGCCTGTCTTCACAAGCTGAACTAAGTTTGTCTGTGTGTTGTTGTTTTTTGTTTCCTGTGCGTGCGTGCACGTGCGTGCACACACACACACACACACACACACACACACACACACAGGTATTACCGGAACACGCACGGCGTCATCATCGTGTACGACGTGACCAATCCCGAGTCGTTTGTCAACGTGAAGCGCTGGCTTAACGAAATCGCTCAGAACTGCGACAGTGTCTGCAAGGTTCTAGGTCAGTCCGACCCTTGGCTCTGTTACAACACGGCAGCGAGCCAGCGACTGTCTCCACAATCATTCCCATGTTTCTTGATCACTGTATGTAGGGGGTTTTATATCGTGGATCGAGGTAGTTCCGCCACTAAAGAATCCCTTTGTAGTGATTGGGGAGTAGGGAACGAGTGACCGAGCTGCGTTCACAATCATTCCCTACTCCCTTATCAATACATACTTTCAGGGAACTATCTCGGTCCAGTAAACTACAGCTTGTAGTATAGTAGTGCCTTGCCTTACAATTTTTTTTTCTTTTTGAGGTATGAGCTGCTGTTCTCCCCCCCCCCCCCCTTTTCTTCTATTTATTGATTGATTGATTGATTGTCAAAGCGCATTTGACTTGCGACAATCATAAAGAATAAAAAAAAAAAAGTGAATTACAAAGTGTTAGTTTAGGACAACTGCATTGCTTTGCTTTAGCTAAGTCCGCTGAGCTTCAAACTAGCAATGCAAAACGAGGAGCGATCTTGCGGGTTACAACACAGTGGAGCAACAGATGTAGACAGACAATATCACAATACAGGCATATTCTTTATCCTCCGGTAAGTAGGCTTTACACGATCAGGATTTTGGGGGCTGACCACCTATCAGCGGGTTTAAAAAAAAAAAAAACGATCACCGATCCGATCACAAGATGAAGCAATGTGTCTATTTAAATGACTTATTCATTTACTGTATAGTGAGTATCTGCAAAAGTATATAGAATAAGAATAATGGAATTTCCATTCATGTTAATGGGCTAAAATGATTTGATGTGTGTTTTAAGTTACCAGCATTGCCACGAAATTAAACTAAACTTGTATCTCAAGGCACCACCAAGAAGGGATTTTGACTTAGTGGACTAAATGCTTGATTTTTCATTACCCCAGTGGGGAACAAGAACGACGACCCGGCCAGGAAGCAGGTGGACAGCCAGGATGCGGTGCGCTTCGGCGAGTCCGTGGGGGTGCGCGTGTTCGAGACCAGCGCCAAAGAGAACATCAACGTGGAAGAGGTCCGTTGGCACTTCCTGTTAGAGCGGCGGCGCAAAAATGACCCGTGTGCGTTCTCTCTTTCGCCTCATGCGCAGATGTTCATGGCGTTCACTCACATGGTCCTGTGGGCCAAGAAGCAAAGCCAGAGCCGGGCCGAGCGGGAACGCGAGCGCGAGAAGGACACGGTCAACATCAACGCGCATCGGGAGCGAGACCGCCGGAAGAGAGCCAAGAAATGCTGCTAAGTGGAAAAACAAGTTTGTTGTTTTTTTGCTCATCATCTCACGTCCGCACTGGCAACTTTCATTCATGACTACTGTACTAGCGTATTATCACACGTGAATACTGGACTAGCATTAACGCATACTAGTGCTGGGGCCACACGTTAAAAAAAAAAAAGAGAACTCTTACACTATGATTTTTTTTCATGAATAAATTAGTATGTTTTTTTTAGATGAAAGTCAAACTACGATGAGATGCCCCCCCCCCTCCCCCTTTATTCTTGTACTGCTCATACTTTAATCTGGTAGTGTGATTTTTTTTTTTTTTTTTTTTTTATTATCCAAAATGTTTTTCAGTCTTGATGAAAATTGGAAGCCTCCCTGGCTGGGCAGAGGGTCAAATTAACCTGAAGGTGGCGCCAACGTTTGTGTTGTTGGATTTGTAAAATGACCAAAAAGAAGAGGAAGATGGCAATAGAAAAACAACAAACATCGTTTTATTTGCACTTGTTGCGTGCCACGAACTAACTTTGGACACACTAACACAAACGTGTGATCAGTGGCTTGAATGTTTTTTTTTTTGTTTTTTTAAATGTAACTTTGTTGCCTAGCAACTGCACGAATAAAGTCTTAAATCCAAAATGGTTTCAGCAACCTGATTGCGAATGTTAGCTTTGAATCCCAACAGACTGACAACAATACATTTTTGAAAGGTTGAAAATGTTGAGCGGCCGTGTTAACAGGTTAGCACATCTGCCTCACAGTTCTGAGGACCGGGGTTCGAGACCTGCGACTGGCCTGGTGAGCTGCCGCCTCTCGCCTGAAGATAGCTGGGATAGGCTCCAGCGCGCCCGCTGGCTAATCTGCCCAAGATGGCCTTCATAAAAGTATGCCAGTATTCTCCAAACTGTAAATCAAGTCCATCCAACCAGATTATATATCGTGTGCAATGATGGGTCACGTAACCAGACTTTGAGTTCCATCTCAAGAGAAGCCTGAAAAGGTGGTTCGTGTTTACCCAAAATCTGTAGATGGTGTCACCATAGTCTAACTGGGAGCAAAAAAGGAGCAGTAACCAGAGGCCTCATGTACAAAGACTTCCTGCTGAAACATGGCGTACGCACAAAAATATCCAGATGTATGAATCTGTGCACACGCATGAATCCAAGCATTGTGAGGGCAATAGGCGGCATAAATGATGGCCTTGAGCAGTTCATAGGTGTCCTCACAAATATCAGAGGTTCATGAAATACACTGGGTAACAAGTGAATTCTGAGTCCTTGCCTCTTTTACATTGTTGAAATCAAATGTTGGCGGGCATCAATACGAATTGTTCGTGTGTCTCTGATGTGCAGATTTATGAGAAGAGTTTCCCAGCATCACCAACAGCTGCAGAAACGTGCGTACGCCAGCCATGAAGTTGGCGTGAGGCACTCCTGATACATCTGAACTTTGCGGACGCACCCTTTTGTACATGAGGCCCCAGGTGTTTATGTGCACCTGAAGAGAAGCAGGGCTTTAGTCTATTTAAGGAACCCAGGGTGAACTTGTTTCATACAGTTGTGATGTTTGAAGTTTGGGCTTCTGTCCAACCAGAAACCCATATAAAATACACATCAAAACAAACCCTTCACCTTCCGGAGTGTTAATAGAAAGGGAGGGAACCTTGAGTGTTGCTGGGCGCAAACATGGCCTTTGTTTTGCTTGCCTTTAGAAGCATTCTTGAGTCATGGAGAGCCTCGTGCAAAGGAGGTCAAATCAAGCTGCATGTTCGTGACAATGGAACTGACAAGAGGTAGCCGAGGAATACAGGCTAGCATCATCAGCGTGCATGTGCAACATTGTTTTATCAGGCCTCGGATGCTATTGAAAAACAGAAAAGAGGTTACAAAATCTCTACCTACCACTCCCAAAAACTCCAATATTCATTTTAAAATGTTTTTAATAAGAAAAAAAAAAAGCAATTTTTTTTTTTTTTTTTTTTTTTTTTACTGTATAACAACAAACGATAACGTTTGCTCTCCAAGTAACTTGCCGACATGGAAAATGCCAGCAAAAAAAATACCGTAGCCAATGTTTTATGCGTCCTTCTGTGGTGTCAATTGGCACCACCGACTGATAGTGCCCGTCCGCTGCGAGGAAACCAATGTGAATCGATGGCGGGCAGGAGAACCCAGCAGCCGACGCCTGTGCCCGTCAGGTGGTCTCCGGAAGTCCTCAGACTCCCTCAGGTGGTCTTGGGCAACCTGTAGACGCCGGTGGAGAAGACGAGCTGATGCTCGCGGACCTTACGCTGCAGGAAGGCCTCGAGCTCGTTGACGTCCATCTCGGGGACGACGGGGCCGGTGGCCACGAACATCCGCAGCATGGAGTGGATGCGCTCCAGCGTCATGCTGTCCAAGTTGGTCAGCATCGCCTGCACGTACGCCCAGAACAGCTACGAACACGACAACATTTGCAATCGTACGGTTAGATGTACACTTCTGGGGTTACGGTCACTGTTTTATGGTAACATTTTGTGGGCTACGGTTCCATTCACACTTTTCCATTGTGTTCCGGGATTATGTTCACACTTGTGTGATGACGCAATGACCCACAAACTACCCCAACTCCATCTAGCCAACCTTTTTGACGGTGTGTGTGTGTGTGTGTGTTACCCGCATCTTCTCCTCCCTCTGCTGCGTCTGCGTGGCGGTGTTGGAGTCGCGTTCGTCGTCGCTGTCGATCATGACGGCGCTGCACTCCATCTTGTCCTTGCACGACGCCGCCGTCTCGATGACGGAGTAGCGCCCGCCGCTTTCCTCGCGCAGGACGCCGTGCTGCTGCCACAGTGCCAACTTCCTGTGCACCGCCTCCTTTGGCACGCTCAGCTTGGCGCTGAGCTCCTCCAGAGTCCAACTACCTGCAAAATGAAAATACATGTACAACAGTGCCGTGACTTTTGTCTGAAGGAGCGGTGCAACAGTTAATCGATCAAATTATTCTACAGCTATTTTGATAATTAATTGTTGAGAGACCTCGTTTAACTTAAAAATAATATGTTTCTTTTAAAAAGAGAGAGAAAAAATAATGAGGGATGAGAGGCTTGACTTTTGTCCTGGAAGTGCAGGATAATGGCGGCGTGCACGGGCGACACGGTGACGTTGCTGACGGTGCGGTCCTGCAGCTCCACGTCCAGCGTGACCGAGCCGAGCTGAGGCTTCCAGCTCAAAGTCCGCATTGCCTGCGGCCCACAAACAAACGAGACAAAAAGAACATATGCAAATATGCCAAAGGAATTATTGGACTAATTAACGATTCTTGATTTGTAACGGACAAATGATTTTCTTTAAAACAAATCGGTACGTGAAATCTTTGAATAACATTTGATTTAAAACATTTAACTCCATGTAAAATTGTTTACTAAAATAATTCACTCATTTTCATTGTATTGTTTCTCTAATTTTTAACTCAATAAAATACAAATCTTAAGTTCCTATTGAAAATGGTTTAATTACTATTACATTCATTACAATAAATCTGTCTATTTGATTAAAATAAATACAGATGTAAGTTTATTTTAATAAAATGACTAATTCTCATTGTGTTGTTCCCATTTAATTTAGTTATAACTAACCAATTATTTAATAAAAAAATATACATGTAAAATGCTTTACAGTACTCATTTATTATGTTATTAATTACAACAAATTAAATGCAATTTGAATTTCAATCCATATCCATGTTTTTTATTTTTAAATTCACTCAGTTACTGTACTGTTTTTAATCAATGTAGCTATAACTAATTAACCAATTACATAATAAAAAGATGTCTTGGTAATTTTATATACATCATAAGTCATTTACAACAAATTCTCTATTTTAAATCCTTTTAATCTATATTAAAATATTTCACTCAATTACATTGTTTAATTGATTTAGTTTTAACGAAGCAGTTCAATTAAAAATGTTAAATGTAATCTTTAAAATTATTCCAATATACATCTTGCATTTTATTTACAAAATGTAATTAGTTACCAAAATAAATAGAAACGGTTAAATGTTTGTGTACAAATGTGTATTAGTTTATGATTTACAATTGCTGAGTTATGAATAATTGCATTTCCAAATCCACCACAAGCCTTTCAGGACTCCTAACGATGTAAATGCTCAGCGGGCCACGTGACCTTCGGCCCACGCCGGCGTGAGCATTAGCGTTAGCGTTACGACAGGCTAATCGAACAAGGTGCGCCGCCTTACCTTGAGTTTCTCGTACCGCCGCGTGTAGGCGTCGGCGGCCCGCTGCACGATCTCGGGCATCTCCATCTTTTCCTCCTTCAGCGGCGGCCAAAACTCCGACGACAAAATGATGGCCGACAGCCACGACGACGGCCCGGGCTCCTCCCCGTCCTCCTCCTCGCAGACATTGCTGTTGATGCGGCGAGAGTCGGCCATGTCCTGCGCCCGGGACACAACGGAGGATCGTGCCACATTTAAGCCACTTCCGCCAGCCGGATCACGCTCTCCTATGCCACGTTCACGCGTCTACATACACCGTCGATGGTTACATTTACACTTTCAAACTTCTGTGGTGATTTTTAGACTCCTGGTTACAATCCTATTGCCCATGTTAGCCATGCTGGCGAATCAAAATCGCTCGTGTCAAAGGTCAGCGCGCTCATTCTGGCATGTGTGTACGCTGTGAGCGTGCTAACCCTGTTAACAAAATAAAAAAACAATAGTTGGTTAATAAACATTTGGGAAAAAATGATTGAGCAATAAACTCATGCAAAATAAATTCATACCCGATTAATCGATTTGAAAATGATTCGATTGTGACAGCCCTACTTCTATAGGTACGCTTCTACATTTACACTCCCGTGGTTACTTGCACATTTCTGTGGTTGCAATCAGTACAATCACCCTTCATCACGTCATATTTTCCATTCTTGTGTAATAAAAACCTTTATTTGTTTTTCTGCTTCCTACCTTAAGCATGACCTCACAGTAGTGCATGTGTGACTCTCCAAAGCGAAGTTTCAGCAGCTCCACATTCCTAATTTCCCTGCAAACACACCAGAGACGCGACGTGACGCGACGCGACGCGTGAGCTCACCTTCGGGGCTCGCGTCGGTACGTACCTGGCGGTGTTGTAGTTGTGATGCAGCAGCCTGTCAGCCAGAACGGCGCGGTACTCGCTGATGAAGATGTCCTTGCTGCCGTAGATGCTCACCAGCAGGCTGATGATGTCTGACGAGCGCCGCTTGGAGCCCGACTTGTCTGACACGCAAAAGTAATAATATGAGGCGATTATACATACATATATATGGTTCCACCGTTAGAACGGCCCCCAAAAACCCTTGACAAAATGAAAATAATAATAATAATAATAATAACCCGAGCACACTGGAGTCAAACTCAAGGCCTGGGTGCCACATCCGGCCCGGCAAATCATTTTATGTGGCCCGCGAAAGAAAATTCCACTTCAACGTCAACTTCCCTGAGTCTTAACAATGTACCCAAATTTAAACTGGCCATATGTAATAAATAATAATGGTGAGATATTGGGAACAATTTTTTGTAACTAAACCCCTCTTTTACAGCAACATGCACAATAGTTGAACAAACAATTATCCTTGACTTTTTTCCAAAGTAGTTATCCATCAATTTGTTGTGTATATGTAATACTACGATGAAGCAATGAGACATTTATAAGCTTTCACAGTCATAAGAACCCTCTTGAGGGAAACCGTTCAAACAATGCGGCCTGTGGCGAAAAAATAAGTTTGAAGCCCCTGCCCGAGCATGATGCATTCACTGACCGGCCACAGCGTCAGTGGGGTCGGGCGTCCAGCCCTCGGGGTCGCCGCCTTCCTCGTCACTGTCCTGCATCTCCAGCGTGACCGGGTCGCCTCGGCAAAGCTCGGACGCCAGGTCGGTGCAGCCCGTCACCGCGTCGCCCGTCAGACCGTCCACGATCTGACGCACCGTGTCTTCCCGCGTCCTGAAAGTGCATAAACGCACCGACTCGTCTCCAAAGTCTCACTCACAGCTGCTTAAGGGGCATCCCGGTCATTTTAGTTGATTGACAGCTGTTTGAGGGACATCTCAGTTGATTGACAGCTTTTCTCATGTGTGTAATTGGCAGACCTGAGGTACTTCCTGATGGGCTGGCAAGCGACCTGCAGAACCACCATGGACGGGTCCAGTTCTCGGAGGGTCTTGATGGCCGAGATGTAAACGGTGAGGATGTCCGACGTGTGGACACCTGATGAGACCGCGGCCTTAATTACGTACCGTCCCTTTAAGACATTCAGCTCGAAGGTCTCTTAAAGGTGCAGTCGCAGCTCACCAGGGTGCAGCAGGCGATTCTCAAAAGTGGACTTGAGTGACGTGAGGAGCTGCTGGCGCTGGTTGGTTCTTTCCAAACAGAACTTGAGATCTTCAATTGCAGCTTTGGATTCCGGGAAGTCTGAAAGCGACAACATATCTAAACAAATCAATTTCATAAGCGCCGCATTGCGGTTCGTGTTTCACCTCTGATAATGCTGAACAGCTCTTCGATCCTCATGTTGACGTAGATCCTGCAGAAGAACTGATGCATGTGACATCTCCACTGCTTCAGCACCGAACCCGCCGACGCCAAAGAGCCCGGGACGGCGGGACCGGCCGGCTCCGAACCGGGACGATCGTCGAGGACCTCCTGGCTGGAGAACACCTGACCCAGCCAGCCCACCACCAGCTCCAACCACTGCGGGACACGGGAGGATACCGCTGTTTCTATTTGTCAACTGGAATCCAACCATTTACTGCCGCCGACGTATATATTCCCCAAGCATGTTTTTTTTTTTTTTTTAACAACGGGTAGGCATGGAAGAGGCTCACCCAGCCTGTCTCTGAAAATTCAAGTTTGCACCCCAGTGCAATGACTAAAAGACCCCAGTAGATGGCAATGTTGCATCGCTTTGGATTTGAGATCAGCACTGCTTTTAAAGGGGAGCTAAAGATTAGGCGCTGAATCGCTGCGCGTCACATCGATTACGAGGGAGACAAATGCCGACATGTTGGAAGTCGGGCAAATTAAGGCACCTCATACTCGAACAGGGTACATATATGTATGGCATAAACACTATGTATTGGGGTAGGTAGTAGAAAGTGTGTGACGTGATGGTGAGAAAAGATAAAGATAACGAATATTGTGAATACACTCACCAAAATAAAGATTAGAGTTCCATCTTTTAAGCAGAAAAAAAACTTTGTTTCTACCTTTTTCCATTCTTCAGTCATTTGCGCTAGAACATAAGTAAGTCATACCACAATTCTAAATCGTATGATGGTTGCACTGTTGCCATCTCGTGTCCGTTTTTAATGGGGATTCAAATTGCTCTCAGGCCTCAGCCTATGGCGAGGAGTGACGTCAAGCCCCCTTCCGAAGCCCGTGACGCTCAAAAACGTCAAAGACGTGGATTACGTGATCACGTTCTAAAAGACGTAAAACTACTACGTTTTTGGTATTAAAGTGGTTCGTTGTACATCTGCAAATAAATGACTATTTGGCAATCAAAAGCCTTCTCTCTTTCTTGTCTTTGTTTTATAGTATGTGGTGTCCAACAAGAAAAAAAAAAAAATAGAAGCACCAAAGTCACCGTTCCGCTCGACATCTCTTTGAACGAAAAGCCCATTTTCTGCACTTTTTGTTCAGAAATCTGTTTTGGGTGAAAGCAACCCATGTTCTACTGATGATTACTCGAGAACAGAAAGAATCGAGAAACAAACTTTTTTTTCTGGTGCTTAATATTGTCACAGACCGCAATATTCTGTGCTCCAAAACAGGAAGTGCGCCTTGCAAAACGGCTGCCGGTCAACGAGTTAACAGCACCCGAAGGCCACAATACGAGTCGAACCTCCTGAAAGTCGTCCAAGAAGGATCTCTCGTACTCCCCGCGGCAGTGCTGCTCCAGCCACTGCTCGATGAGGCGGTGAAGGATGGACGTGACGGCGTCACAGCTAACCCACTCCAGAAGCTCCACCCTCGACCTGAAGAACACAACGTGGATGTCAACATCCCAAAAGGTACAACTGTGCAAAAGCGGTATGCAGTGAATCCGCACTTCATTTCAGTTCATCATTTACACTGCCTGTAAATCGTTGATTTTGAAGCAATTGATCATGAGGAGTTTTTGCAGTGTACACGCGAGTCCAAATTAAGAGCTGCGCGCCTTCGCTGTGGTGCCATGTCGTGCCACAACATACCAGGCAGCACGGAGCTATACTGGAAAACAGGCAGTGCAATTGAAGTTATAAAATATAACTTGTGTCGCCCCGAGGCTGGAATTCAGTATTACAACAACAGACACCATCTCTTCGAAAGGACGTATAGGGCTCTTTGTATGTGATGATTCGACAACATTGTACAACATTTGTATTCTTTTTTTTGAAGGACAGCCAGTGGGGGGAAAGATGAAGTGACAAATGAACAGCTTGAAGCAAGCTTGCCTCTTATTTGGACGACTGTGCGCCTGAGCCTTGTTTTCGTTTCCTCTAAATGATGTGATGCGAGTCTCCAATTTCTCGGCAGTGAGAGAGCGAGAACTCAGGAATACGGTGCTGCCTTGAGGACTGACTTTAATTCCTTCCGTGAACACACGCGTATCTCAAATTCTTTTTCCCTATTGAAATTCATGGAAATTAAGTTTAATTTTTTCAGAAGAAAAATTGCACTGATAAAAACACAATAACAACATCCACATTACTTGCAAACACAGAAAATAATGTTATGTCCTTCTTTGTTCTTCTGTGGGTTCTATTGGCGTTTGGCAAAGTAGCTTAATGGCGCATTAGCGCCACCGACTGATAGTGTCCTTCTACTGCAAGGACACCAATGAGAATTGAATCGTGTGATGGGGAACTGAAGTGCAAATGTTTTTAATTGTGGTTCGTATCTCAGATGTGTACTCGTATCTCGAGACACAAAAATGCCCAAGCAACTGCTCGTATCGCAAGGCACCACTGTACTTTAAAAGTGTCTTTTAAAAAGTGTGTAAAGGTTGACTACAATCGGTTCCGGTTGTATTTGCACTCACAGGATGTGGCTGAGCTCCTTCAGATGTTCGAGAGCCTCCTGACACCAGCAGTCCTCCGCGGGGACCCCGCAGCCGCAGCAGGCGCCCCCCTCTGGGCCCTCGGAACCTTCGGTGTGGCCCTTCCCGTCCCCCTTGCGATTCATGTAGACGGAGAAGGTCCTGCTGTAGAAGTCGAGCACTCGCTCTTGGAGGAGCTGCGAGGGCGGGAAGAGGAGGAGGCCCCTGATGATGGTGAAGGCGCGCTCCCGGAGCCCCCGCGGCCCCGGGCCACACAGACCTTCCATGCCCTCATCCTGCCACGCCCCGAGCCTCTCCAAGCCCACTACAAGAAAAAGATGTTGATGATATTAATCTGTTCAAATTCCATCAGATGTTCCAGGGTGAATCCGTCCCTATTCATCGTTTTGGTCCAGTGCTTTTTGATTTAGAAAATATATCTGATGTAGGATATCGGTCGATTGTTGCTGCGATATTGTATTAGATACACATGCATGTTAGAAATTTAGGATTCTGCTGAATCCCACAATCCTAACCGCTACGTAGCATTGAGGCTGATTTAGCGAAAGCAAGCCAAACTGTCATCTATTCCGGGTCATCAACTCTTTCCCCGCCATTGATGAAACTCAATTGAAACGCAAACGTTCCCCGCCAATGACGAGAAATCTCGTCATTACGTATTTTTCAAGGGGAGGGGCTGAGAAGGGCCCGGTGCAGCTGGGCGCTATAACTATTTTATATAGATTACTGAATATATCCCACAATGCATCTTCAAAAGTACAATGCACCCCTGCATTTCCACTGTTTGGCATTTTTGGGGAGGGACCTAACCACCATTATTTGATGAAAAACTCACATATTTGTACTCATTGCGCAGCCACGCCATCTTGTGGCCAAAGAACGAGTTGACGTGAAGGGAGTAGCTTCCTTTCGTCAAGCCGTAGGGTTGGTTGCTTTTTCAGCAACCAACCCAGGAACTTTGAGTTCCTGGTAGCAAAAGGTTCCTGTGGCCCATGTGGTTTGTGTTTCCATCGCACTAATTAGTTCAGAGTAGCTTAAGCAAATTAGGATGATGTTGCTCATTACTGACACCTACTGGTTTTTTTAAAATGCTGGTATTTCAAGCTTTCAAGGTCTTCTTTTGTATCTAAAGCTAAACCTTTAAAACAACCCTTTATCCAGGCGAGGCAATTGAGAACTAACTCTCATTTTCAACGCCAACCCGCCCGAACATATAACACTCTTTATATAGCGATTACGGACGAGGCGCAGTGTGGTTGTCAACTTGCCCAAAAACGGCTGAAGGCGTTCCAGCAGAGTCCGGAAAGCGGTGAGGAGACTCCAGACCCGACCCCTTTCCTCCACTTCATTCTCCACCTGCTTGAGTCCGCACCAGAACTCCGGTACCACCGAGGAGGACAAACGCATCTGCAGCGCCTCCAGGAGCCAACTGGCCAGAAGCTGGGCGGCACCCTGCCCGCACAGCACCTCCAGACACGCAGACAGCTTCTGATCTTCCAGCCCGCATCCTGGAGACATCTGAACCACACAGAAAAAATTTACGCGATTGATCATTTCATAAATATTCTTCACATCTAGGTTAAAGTACTAGCTTTTTGTTCCCACTAGTATGCCAACTTTGGCATACTTATAGGACAAGTACATGTTACTAGTGAGTACTACACGTTACTAGCTAGCTTTTCTCTAGTAGTACTAGTCGCACACAGGTGTCAACTAGCGCACAGTTTTGCCAACGACTTGTCATCACCGGAAGCACAAACATCTCCATTCTTCTCCTGGGATGCAGCGAACATCAGTGGACAACAACATCTTTACAAAGACAAGTACACTCTTGAAATGCGAGCCGAATTAAGCTAAAGCTTTTTTTAAGGGTGACGGAAGTGCCAAACAAATCCTGCTTGTTCAAAAGTGGAGCGTGGAAAGATGAAAGTGTTGGTTTTCAAACGGGATTCAGCAAAAGACTCACCAGAGCTGCTGTGACACTTTCCCAAGCTTCTGCTACTCCGAGCTGAGCATCACAGCCAGAAAATTCGGCGGATTCCATCAGAACTTCATCCATTTTCTACACCGAACGGCAGCGACACAGCTGCAAATACGAGCGAGGTGAAATAGTTCCACTTAGTATCGCGCTAAGCTAAGCTAAGAGGTTTTTGAAGTGCACGCGCCATTGCTGCAGTTGACGATTTCCGTGCCTTTTCCGCTTTTGCTTCTTCTTCGTCTGCCTTTTTTTTCTTTTGATGTTGTGGCGATGGCGACGCAGTGCTGCCCCTACCGTCACAAAGACGCCATGACAGCAACTGCTTTCGTCTTTTTATTAAACACGTTAGAACCTTGTTAAAACTTATTAGAACCTTGTATAACCGCGTTAAAACATACTACAATCTTGCTTGAGTTTATCACAACATTTTATAACCTTGTTAAAGTTTATTTAGCCTTAATTGTAGAACATTGTTCAAGCATATCGAACCTTGTTGAAGCTTGTTCGAACCTTGTAGAAACCGGTTAACGCTTATAACAACACTGTAAAACCTTGTTAAAGTCTTTTGGAGCCTTGTAAACCTTGTCAAAGCATATTGGAGCCTTGTAGAACATTGTTGAAGCTAATTACAACCTTGGAGAACATTGTGAAAAAATGTTAGAACATGGTAGAATCACGTTAAAGCATATCGGAAGCTCATTAGAACATTGCTGGCAGTAAGTTACGGTAAATTTGAAAAAAAATAATACTAATAATAAAAGGTGTGAGGAGAGTAGTATAAATTGGATTCTGGGGTCATGCACCACTTGAGACATTGTACTCACCCACCAATCATTCCAAGTATTGCGTATTCTGTTTTTATTTATGTTTAACACAATGTCCCAACTTTATTGGAATTGGGGTTGTAAAGTGATGATACTTTCATTAAATATTGTTTCCACTGCATCATGGGATTTTGGTCGACGTCACTCTATAAACAGAGAGTTACGCTATTTTCTTAAATCCATGTTTTTATTCATTGTGGTGTTGATGATCATGCAAGGAGAACAGGAGCTCTTTTGGCTGGCAGAAGAAAGTAGGCCAATTTGAGCAATCACAAGGCAGTACAAGCGTGTCTCTAAGGCCTCGGATAAGTCACCAGGTCACACTTAGCTTAGCTACGCTTAGCTTATATATTTGTTTTATAAAATAACAGAGTAAACTGACTTTACAATAAAATTCTTGATATAGTATTTTTCAGAGTTCTTCCAAGTCTGCAGTTTGCCTGCTAGAGTGACATTTCAAATTGATATGCAGTACGTTACTTTATTTCTGCACCAACGTTTTTTGGGGGTTTAGAGAACTTAACATCAATTTTAAAAATAACAGTAACCCTCTGTGTGACGTCAACCAAAATCCCACGATGCAGTGGAAAATAAAGGTAATTACTGTATAATCACTTTAAAGTATTGTCCTTCCGCAAGTTTCTCACTGTCGCTGCTCGAGCCCTACTGACCCTTGTTAACGTGAGTCGTTGACGGGAAGGGGGCGCTCGCCTCACAAAGACGTCAAGTCTCAGTCATAAAGAGTCAACAGAAGAAGAAGTAGCGGTTCTAGTGGCGTCTTGAGGCAAACAATCATGGCGGCGACGGAGAGCGAGTGAGTTTGTGCACAACTTGTTTCAATCAAAACCCAAAAACTCGATGACATCAAGTCGCATCAGGCGTTCGAACTTCAGATGTTTGTTTGGGTGTTTTACGTTACATAAAGAGTGGCGGAGATTGCTGGCCACGCAAACCTTCCAGCTAACGAGCTAAAGCTAGCCTTCTTTCACTGCCCTCCTTTTTCTTCTCCTTGTTTTTGGTCAGGGTTCTGTGTGAGATTGAGGTGCTGCAGTCCATCTACTTGGATGACCTGCGCGTCACCAGGACACAGGACAGGTGAGCAACGTTATGATGAAGCTCAAGCGGAATCCTCACAACATGTTTATTGATATCAATGTTATTGTTGTTGTTAACTTGTCTTCAGGCGCTGGGAGGTGAGTCTGGTTTTGTACCCGTCCACAGCCGAAGATTCCGGATCCCAGTTTGTCCGACTAAACTTGACGTTGACCCTCGACGACCAGGTGACGCACACATGATCACCACCACCACCACCACCACCATCATCATCATCATCGTCGTCTTTTCATTTTCCAAATTGATAATATTAACTCCCATGTTGTCTACTTGCTGCGTATGTGTTCAGTATCCTTGTTCGTCTCCTGACATCTCCATACACAACCCAAGAGGACTCTCTGACGACAAGATCAGCAGGTGACACGCTCCGACTAACCTTGTTATCACCTCGGAGAACCTTCTTAAAGCCTATTATTACCTTGGTAGAATATTTAGAATATACATACAAATTTATATAACCTCAGAATCTTGTTAAAGCATATTAGAACATTCAATGTCCAAGAGTTTTGTTAAAGCTTTGTAGAACCTTGTTAATGTTCATTAGAACCTTAAGATATATTTGAAGTGCACACTAGAACCTTGTTAAATGTGTTAGAAGCGTACTAGAACATCCGAGCTTTTTGGAACCTCATAGAATGTAGTTAAGGCTTATTAGAACCTTGTCAACGCTCAGAACCTCATAGAATCTTAAAGCATCTTAGAACCTTGTTAATGCTCATTTGAACCTTGTTAATGTTTATTAGAACCCTGTTAAGAGATATTAAAACCTTATCGACACATGTGAACACAACATACAACCTTGTTAAATGTTTAAAATGTTGTTAAAGCTCATTAGAACCCTGTGAAATGCTTGTTAGAACATGATGATGATGTGTTGCAGCCTTCAGCAGAGTCTTGAGCTTGAAGCCGAGTCGTGTGTCGGCTCGCCCGTCTTGTATCAGCTGATTGAGGTTACCGCCTTTAACCTTGACCTCAAATAGGAAGTTCCAACTTTTTCAAACGCTTTTCTTTTTCATTTTGTCCTCCAGAAAGCCAAAGAAATACTGACTGAAAGCAACATCCCTCACGGGAACTGTGTCATCTGCCTCTACGGATTCAAGGTCACCTTTAGCCTTTGGTCCTTTTGCTGTGGATTTGGATTTGTCATTGGAAACTTTTATTGTGGTGACATACTTCCTGTTTGCCTGTCCAGGAGGGGGAGTCGTTCAGCAAGACGCGCTGTTATCACTACTTCCACTCGCACTGCTTGGGTCGATACGCTCGCCACTCGGAGGAGGAGATACGCGTCCGCCAGCGGGAGATGGCCAAGGACAAGACGGCCACGCAGAATCAGGTTGGACATGATCAACGGCGTCACGCTATAACCGGTCATGTGACGTACGGCTTCCAAAAAGCGACTGTGTTTGTGAACACAATCTGAGATCTTATTTTAATCCCATACCCAAATGTTCTGTGTCCCCTAGGAGCTGACGGTGGTCTGTCCCGTGTGCCGTGAGCCTCTGACCTACGACCTAGACCAGCTGATGGCCAGCATCGCACCGCAGCTGCCCGAGGTGAGACAGGAAGTTAACGCCCCACGAGACAGGAAGAGAAAATTAAAGTGTGTTCATCATCACCACCCAGCTGGACGCCGCCGCCATCTGCTCCGACTTCCAGCAGAAGTGGAGAGAACTTGAGAGGGTTCTGGACAGACAGCGCTGTCGAGGAGGCGTCATCGATCCCAAGGAGGAGTCCAATCGTTTCCTCATACATATCAATGAGGTGATGACCATGCGTCATGTGATCCTCAATGCCAGGACAGCGCTCATCTTTGTTACAACATTCTTAGAACCTTCCGAGAACATTTTCAGAGCATGGAAGCTTCTTTCGAGCCTCGTTAGAACTTTCAGGACCTTGCTAAACCGTAGATGATTGGTGACACTTGACAGAATCTTGCAGAAGCCTCTAGAACCCTGTCAGAGCCTTGTTAGAACCTTCTAGAAAGCTTGTGAGAACCTAGTTGAAGCTTGGTAGAACCTTGTAGTAACTTGTCAGAACCTTGTTAGAAGCTTGTAGAACCTCAAAGAACCGTGTTCTGAGTTTGTACAACTCTGTTACAACCGCATTAGTAATTGTAAGAAACTTGTCAGAACCTGAAATTGTAGAACATCGTAAAATGTTTACTAAGATCTTGTAGAAGCATGTTAGAACCTTGTAGAACTGTATTACAACCTCATTCGTACCCGTCAGAAGCTTATCAGTACATTTTAGAACCTCGTAGAAGGTTAGTTACTTAGCTACTGACTTACTCAGAACATTGTGAAAGCCTAATAGAACATTGTAGAACTTTATTGAAATTTGTCAAAACATTGTAGAACCTTGTTAGATGTAGAACCCCTTGTAAGCTTGTTAGGATCTCGTAGAAGCTTGTTGGAACTTCGTGAGTCTATCAGAACTGTTTAGCTCCTGGTTAGAAGCATGTAAAAACATTTAGAAGCTGGTTAGAAGCCTGTAGATGTACATTGTAGAATATTTTCAGAAGACTGTAGAATCTTTTTAGAACATTATAGACCCTTACTTAGAACATTGTAGAACATTTTAGAAATGTGTGTTTTTTTGGGGGGGGGGATTGTAGAACCTTGTTAGGAACTTATAGCAAACTCGATGAGGCTTGTTAAGACCTTGTAGAACTTTGTGACAGCCCTCATTAGTACCGTCAGAACCTTGTTGACGCTTCTTTGAACCTTATTAGAACATTTTGTGAGAAGTTTGAGAGAACCTTGTAGAAACTTGTTAGGACCTTGTAGAACCTAGTTACATCCTCATTAGTACCCCGTAGAAGGTTGTTAGTAGAAGCTTGTTGGGACATCATCAAGGTTCTGGTGTGATGACAACACGTCCTGTTAACCCTGGATGTTGACAGTGATGTTTGGGTTCCTCCGCAGGCGCCTCCTCCTGATGGTGGCGGCGAGGACCCACCCCTAGCCGCCGCCTGTGAGCTTCCGCCGCCATTGCATCACTTTGCTCCACGGCCAACGCACTGCTCGGGCACTCACTGGCAGCCTCATGGTCAGCCTCAGGCCCGCAAGCGCCACAGCCACGGCAGGGGTCCCAGGAGAGGAAGCGCGGGGCCCCGAACGTGTCACACCAGAGGAGGCGTCCCCATCTCAGAACACCTGGACTCGCTCTGTCTGTCGTCGGACCCCACCGAGGGAGCGCCCCGCGCCACGTGTGAGGACGTGTGCGCTCACTTGACTCTTCATCAAACAGGAAGTCACTCTTCTTCATTTGACAAACACACCGCAGCGGGGCGCGCACAGCGGGCCCGCAGAAGGGGCCCGCAGCACTTGGCCCACGGAGGACCCCCTCAACACCTCCGATGGGATGCTCGAGCACCGAGAGGGGGGGCGCCCCGCCAGCAGAGGGTGGGGGGACCAGAGGAGGACCTCTGACACACACACACACACACACGGGTGTTCTTGTGTGGTGACACGAAATGAAATGACTTCATTAAATCTAATGAACTAATAATGCATCACTCAGCTTTTTTCCCCTCCCACTAAATGTCAGTTAAATTTTGTATTTTTATTTCAGAACGTATCTTTCACTGCTATATTTGTACGTTTGATTTATTTATAGTATTATATATATTGTTTTAAAATATAGTTCACGGGTGGGTAAAATATGCTAGGTTAATTGCTAACTCTAAATTGCCCGTAGGTGTGAATGTGAGTGCAAATGGTTGTTTGTTTGTATGCTAATGTTGGACCGTGGGTATCAAATTTTGTGCCACATCATATGTAAATGTGTGTTGGTCCTTGAATCCTTACACATCACACGAGTGAATTAGTCAAACTGTGACATTCCCAATTGCGATCATATTAATATTAGATTAAGGACGGGAAAGACCTGCAACAGCACCGCGGGTGTTTATTGGATGCACACTAGCCACCCTGTGGGACACCTCCACTTGCAGACTACTGGGGGAAGCCAGTGGAATCTATCAATCTGTGGAATATATCAGATTAACATAATATACACATATTCTGAGGTGTCTGTCAAAAATATCCCTTAAAATGTTGGAACTATTGTAGTCCGTTGCGTTGCATTGTGAGGTTAAGTTAGACTGGGTAACAATATGGCGCGCTCTCCTGTCACTGTCCAGACTTTGTTTTATTTTACACGGCTGTGACCCATGCGGATAGAAAGTTGTTTTTTTTAATGAATCTGTTAATCGAGGTGAAACTACACATCCCATAATGCCTAGCGCCCCTTTTGTCGCAGGCTGTCAGGTCATATACTGTTTATTCACCGTTATCAAAAACAACAAGTCGTTTCAAAGCACATCTGATGTCGTGGAATGAGCAACAAATCGAATATGCCGAGATGAGCCGAGATGAGCAGGCTGTGAGCCGGAAGTGACGTGTCATGCCGCGAGGAGCCAAGACCTTATGCCGGAACCACAGAATGCGCTAGCCCGAGCTGCAAATGTGTGAGTCTTCCCACTAACGACCGTTAGTGATACTGAAGTCAAGCCTGACTGAAACTGCCTTTGTGTGTCTATTCAAATTGCTTTTTTTTTTTTTTTTTTATATATATATATAAAAGATATTAAAAACACATTTAAAACAACTTTCAACTTGAACAGCCATGGTCGAAGGAGACAACAAGAGCGCGAACATGCTGGTTAGTACGAAGATGACGTTGTTACTTCTCGAAGGTTAGCTTGTCTGCGGTTTTTGCTGCTTTTCGGGCCTCTGCTGTTAGCTCCTGGTGGCTATCATCGGGCCTCCTGCCTATCACGCTGTTGGTTAATTTAAAGCATATTCTTATTTTCTGTTAACTTGCAGCTGCTACTCGACCGTGACGATGACCGCTGCTAACGTCAGCGGGCTAACATGCTAAGAAGCAGCTATCCCCCGAGCCATGTCCACAAGCTGAGCGTGTGACTTGCGGGCTCGCCCACACATGACTGCTCTGATGTTTGAACGCAACAATTGCGCTAATGTAGTGGTTCTCAAAATACGTTTTTACACCAAGTTCCACCTAATAAAAAAAAAATAATAATAATTAAAAAATTACCAAATAATAATTTTTAAAAAACAACGTAGTCCTCCAACGACCACCAAAATGACCAAAAATTAAATACAGTCGAGTACTTGGCCTCAATGTTAATCAAAACGAGACATTTAAAACATAATCATCATCATATTGTAAGCCACTCTAACATTGTGCACATTTTGAACATTAACACTGCGTTATATATAGGAACATTTAAAATAACGATACGAAAATAACGACTCAATTCAAATATATTACACATAAAAGTTGAATAAAATGTTACCTAAATGAGTTTAAAAACAAACAGTTCTTACTGATTAAGTACACGTCTTGTACTATAATAATTTTGTGTCCAGGACAATGTTTGAGCAAACCTCATTTATTGAATAACTTCTGTTTTAACTCCTTTTTTTTGGTGCATACTCCGCTCCTCTACAAACGACACTATAGATTTATGACCACGAGCTTGCGTATCACAAAATAATTCCTCCTTGTTAACCGTCTATTTGAAGCCAAGTCGTTTGAATGTGTCACAATTGCGAACCTATCTGACGTTCTCTCGACTCGTTGACGATGCCATTCAGCGAGGCGACTTTTATATTTAGCTTTGCAGACTTGGAGTGGGTACGGAAAGTTTTCAGACCCCCTTAAGTTTTTCACTCTTTGTTATATTGCAGCCATTTGTTAAAATCATTTAAGTTATTTTTTTTTCATCATTAATGTACACACAGGACCCCATATTGACAGAAAAAAACGGAATTGTTGAAACTTTTGCTGATTTATTAAAAAAGAAAAACTGAAATATCACACAGCCATAAGTATTCAGACCCTTTGCTGTAACACTCGTATATTGAACTCGGGTGCTGTCCATTTCTTCTGATCATCCTTGAGATGGTTCTACACCTTCACTGGAATCCAGCTGTGTTTGATTATACTGATTGCACTTGATTAGGAAAGCCACACCGCTGTCTACAGAAGACCTTACAACTCACAGTGCTTGTCAGAGCAAATGGGAATTGTGAGGCCAAAGGAACTGCCTGAAGAGCTCAGAGACAGAATTGTGGCAAGGCACAGATCTGGCCAAGGTTACAAAAAACATTCTGCTGCACTTTATGTTCCTAAGAGCCCAGTGGCCTCCATAATCCTGAAATGGAAGACGTTTGGGACGATCAGAACCCTTGCTCGAGCTAGCTGTCCGGTCAAACTGAGCCATCAGAGGAGAAGAGCCTTGGTAAGAGAGGTAAAGAAGAACCCAAAAATCACTGTGGCTTAAAGAAGGAGTGGCTTCAGAACAACTCCGTGACTGTTCTTGAATGGCCCAGCCAGAGCCCTGACATAAACTCAATTGAGCATCTCTGGGAGACCTGAAAATGGCTGTTCACCAATGTTCACCATCCAACCTGACAGAACTGGAGAGGATCTGCAAGGAGGAATGGCAGAGGATCCCCAAATCCAGGTGTGAAAAAACTTGTTGCATCATTCCCAAAAAGGCTCATGGCTGTATTAGCTCAAAAGGGTGCTTTGACTAAATACTGAGCAAAGGGTCTGAATACTTTTGGCTGTGTGATATTTCAGTTTTGCTCTTTGAATACATCTGCGAACATTTCAACAATTATGTATTTTTTCTGTCAATATGGGGTGCTGTCTGTACATTGTGCAAAAAAATGAACTTAAATGATTTTAGCAAATGGCTGAAATGTAAAAAGAGTAACAAATTTAAGAGGGTCTGAGTACTTTCCGCACCCATTGTACTTAGAAATGTTGTCTTTTCCTTGTTCAATAACGAGCGTCGTGCAACGGGCAAAGAGGATCAAGGCGGTGTGTGTGTGTGTGTGCGTGTGCGTGTGTGTGTGTGCTTGTGCTTGTGTGTGTGTGCACGAACGCACAGGGAGCGCGTCTCGTTTACAGACGCACATACACGTGCTTAAAAGCTCCCCAGAAAATTGTGTAATGTAAAATGAAGCTATTACTGTTCCACTTGGCAAGTGCTTTGTACTTTCAGATTTCAGATCTAGGGGCCAGGGGGATGTCCGTTTACTTTGAAGCCCCGCCGACCCCCTTTTTAAAAAAAAAATATTTTTTATTTTATTATTCTTGTGGTGGCCATATGCACCAATGTAACTGTACAGTACAAACTTAGGTAGTTTTTTTGTGCCCTAAAACACCCAGTACAGTACAGTAAGTTATTGTAAATAAATATAAGGAAGCGTGAAAATGTGAAAATGTGAGTTTGTTTATCCAAACTTGCCACGCCGGTGCGCTTGGTCATGGTGACATTGTTGACGTACAGTAATCATAGGCGAGTAGCTTTCAGGAGCCGGGAGCAATTAGTGTCCTTCCTAGTTGCAAAAAAAAAAAAAAGTTACTGTACCAAAATAGCTTGTTCTAGACTCCAGAGACTTGTTTTGTATTCCTCAATTAACACCGCAGCCATGCTGGAACAGGAAGGGGCCATTTCCAAACTGTTCCCACAAATTCTGAACTCTCCCAAATATTAGCCCCTGAGCGCCAGTTAAAGGAACTGACTGCCTCGGCATACCAAGAGATTTTGGAAAGTCAAACAGTTTGAGGATTACCCCTTCCTGTTCCAACATGTCTGTGCACCGGTGCACAAAGCAAGGTCCATAAAGACATTGATGAGAGAATTTGGTATGGGTGAACCTGACTGGCCTGCACAGTCCTGCCCTCAACCCGATAGAACACCTTTGGGTTGATTTCGAGTGGACAGTGAGCCAGGCCTTCTTGGCTCCTGGAAGAATGGGCAAAAATTCTCACCGACTCAGTACTAAACCTTGTTGAAAGCCTTCCCACAAGATTTGTAGCTGTAAAGGGTAGACCAACATATTAAACCATACGGATTTAGAATGGGATAGCACTTAAAATCATACGTGAGTCAAGGCAGGTGCGCTATTGCTAATATACTGTACATTACAGCTAGTTGGCTAGCTAAGGCTCCAGCTCACCTGTGACCCAAATGAAGATAAGCGCTATAAAAAAAAAAAAGATATGTTGCAATATACAGTAATATATGACGGGATATAATTGAATGTGATTATAATATGTGCAGGCGCAGGAAACTGCACAGCTGGAGGAGCAGCTTCAGGCGTGGGGCGAGGTGATCCTGGTGGGGGACCGTGTCCTGCGCTGGGAGAAGGCGTGGTTTCCTGGAGTGCTGATAGCCACCACCACTGTGCTCTTCCTGTGAGTCTCTTGGCCAATCAGCTCGGCTGTGTTGAGAATCTCTCCGTGTCTGCTATAGATAGTGCCCTATATAGTGAGTTGGCCAATTAGTAGTGCTATTGGAATGTGTATTGAGTATATTATCGCCTTTAAAGTGAATGATTCCCAATTAAATTTGATTGATTATAGCAGCAAATCACAAGAGAAGTTGTCTCACATGGAGCACGTCTAAAATGCCACTCAATTATTAGAACACCAACTGAAGCCCACATGAGCAAGCGCGAGGCGATGGAGGCAAAGAAAAATCCCCTTGTGGGTGGGGAGGGAAGGGGGGAGAGCTAAAGAGAGCTGGAACAGAGAGAGAGAGAGAGAGAGAGAGAGAGCATGCAGTAGTATTACTGGCTAGCAGTGCAACCAGGAACTGCGCTGAGATAGAGAGCAACTGCGTACATGCAAATGAGTCGCCTTTCGGGGAAATTCGCCGTTCTGAACTCCAAATAGGCCATTTACGCGAATGGTAACGATCGGATGAGTCTTTCCGGGGTGGGGTTGCATCGCGTCCCAGTCACCGTCGCTGTCGTCGTAGGCCTTGAACACTGGCAGACAGATCCATTCCACACACGCCTATGCGTTCAGAACCTGCTTTGGATAAGTCGCAGACATTTTAGTCCATTCTTTTCCAGAATGAGAGTGCTTAAAGAGGAGGATGCTATTCGTGTTATTCAGCTTGAAGCAGGCAGCAGGTGCAGGTGGAGGCCAGAATACAAATTCATTTTCATCTTAAATTTGTAAACTCTTGTACTTGAGTGGTGTAAATAAATATTTTTCTGTGTGAAGAAATGTATTTTGCCTTATTGTACTCTTCAGAGTCTTCTCGATTGCTTAATTTATGTCCGATTCAAAAGAATTCTCCGCCTCTCCCTGCAATGTTTGTTTTTTGTCACCTTTTTCATGCCTTTGGTGTTCGCACGTCTGCAACCAGCAAATCAGGGAAAGAAAATGCAGATAATCGGCTTCAGTGGGTGATGCTACATGAAAGTTGAAACAGTAGGTCACAGAAGTTTACACAAAAAGACTTCTATTTTCCATGCCGTCACTTTGTTTGACATCATTACCTCATTCCCTATTTCCAAATCACTGTTGCTTTTTAGTTGACCATAAAGTCCAATACGTCAAAACATTTTATACAGTGATTAGGGAATGTTGAATGATTCCGAACACAAATCATACACTCGTTCCCAACTCCCGAATCACTACAAAGGGATATTCAGTGGACATGTTAGGAACTATCTAGGTCCGCCAAATCTGGTGGCAAGGCTATGATTGTGAATCTGGCTTGTGTCCGCTGTACCTCAACTTCCTGTTCCCCCTCTCAGGCTCATTTACTATTTGGACCCGTCGGTGCTGACGGGCGTGTCGAGTGGCGTCATGCTGCTGTGCCTGGCCGACTACCTGGTGCCAAAGCTGGCGCCCAGAGTCTTTGGCTCCAACAAGTGGTGAGAACGTGACAAGGCTTACTTCCTGCGGGCTTGCGTCTACTTCCTCTGTGACTGCATCCCTATGTCCTGTTTGTCCGCGTCCACACCTGTGTGAGTCAGTACTTCCTGTGTGTCTGAAACACCGAAATAAGTGATTGGGCGATGCGGCGCACTTGTCACACAGGTCTGGCTGGAACCATGTTATAGCAGAGCGTAACCAAGTTGGAACGACAAAATAACAGGCTAATATGCGTCGCACTTTCGCGAGTGCATGTTTGAATGCTGCATTAACAGTCTCTCGATATAAGACACGGTGGTTGAAAGTCGCCGTCTTTTTCACGGTGAATGATCTCCTCCTGATATCTGTGCTCCAGCTCTGCGAGGGAGACGAATCTTACGAGCCCTGGAGACTCATGCTATCTGCTTGTCACGTAAAACACTGCCTGTATAGTTAAATGTTTTGTTGTACGTTTGTAAGGCTGAGAAGCGCCGGAGCACACAACACTCGCTGGCCTTGTGTGTCGCGAGCTTTATAAATTCCGAAATTGGACACACCGTCACGAGTCTCACTCACCACACTGTGAAACATGTTGGCTCAACTTAATAGTTACAATTTTCACTGTGCTCAGATATTTGTCACTCTATCGCTACTATTGTTCCACGCTGGAATTCACTGAGCTCCTGAGAGCGACCCATTCTTTCGCAAATGTTTGTTAAACAGTCTGCATGCGAGATCACATGTGTTCACTGTTTGTGTGCGTGTGCGTGGGCACATCAGGACCACGGAGCAGCAGCAGCGTTTCCACGAGATCTGCGGCAATGTGGTGAAAATGCAGCGTCGCCTGCTGGGCTGGTGGCGCCGCCTGTGCACGCTCAAGGAGGAGAAGCCAAAGATGGTGGGGAAAAATAAAAATAAAAAGACCTCCAACTGTCCTCCCGTGGGCCCAAAATATCACTGCTGACCGTGCGGCCTGGTGTGATCTCGTGTTGTTTTCAGTACTTCGCGTCGGTGATTAGCGGCCTGTTGACGGTGGCCTGGATCGGACAGCAGGTGCACAACCTCTTCCTGACCTATCTGATTGGTGAGTGAGCGCACGGTTGACACGCCAGACAGCTGAACACTTAACGGTGAAAGGCGCAGTGTCTACTTTATTAGAAATGACTGCCAGACTTGTGTTCGACAGTTACATTTGCTTCTAGACAGAGGGGCCAGCTCATTCATAGACGGGGTCAAAAAATATGTAAGTTTATTGTAACTTTTTTTGATGACAAATTGAATTAAGTCATTTACCAGTCATTAAATTCAGATCTTTTCAATTTTTATTTTATTTATTTACCATAAATGTACCTTTCCCCCCCCCTCCCCCCCCTACTTTTTATTATTATAGAGAGACATAGCACAAATCCAAACAACGTGGAAGAGCCACCTCTCAACAAACATTTAGTCCAAATATGCGCATTTGATGAATTCTCTTCATCAAGTGGGCACAGGGTGCCATTGGAGTTGCAGTATGGGACCACGCGATCAGCTGATTTGGCAAGGGCAGCAGTCCCCAATCTTTTTGCCGTGCGCAGGGAACTTTCTTGGCTGAAAAAGGCGTTCACTCAAAAGATCGGTTCGTTTGAACGAGTTGTTCGTGAACCACCGCTACTATCGACTGCGTTCGGATTGAGTTACTCGTTCTTGACTCCCTAATCACAGCAAAAGGATTTTCTGTCAACATTTTCGGGAACTATCTTGGTCCACTCTATGGAAAATCCCCGTTGTTGTTATGGTTTGTTTCAGTGAGTTTGATGATGCTGCTGCCGGGCCTCAACCAGCACGGCGTCTTGTCCAAGTACGCCGCCATGGCTAAGAGAGAAATCAACAAGCTGATCAAGAACAAAGAGAAGAAGAACGAGTAGACTCGCAATGCAAATTCTGCACACACACACACACACACACGCACACACATGCGCGCGCTAGGCCGACATTGACTACTGACTACTTGACTTCCGGCATTGTGACTGCGCATTTCTTGTCATCTTCATCTTTCGTGTAATCATGTAGCTCCTCATCTTCTATTCTTCCTCCTCTTCATCTTCTTTCAAGTCAACTGGATAGCAAAGCAGTAAAAGTGCAAATACTTCATACGAGAGAAACAAAAAAACAGCCTGCTGCTGCTCGCTCAACTGTGTCCCTCCCCCCTCCGCCGACATCATGTAAATAGGCCCCTCCCTCTTCGCTGTGTTTATTTATGTGGTCGCTCTTGCCTCATTTGAATCGTAACAATGTGAATAAAGTTGACTTTAAAGTCGAATAAAAAAAATTGCTTGCGTGTGTGCTATCAATGATCTTCAGTCATGAAAGCAGTTTGAGCTGAGGTTGTTTACGAAGTGCTCTCGAAATGGAATTGAGTGGAGCTTTTCAGTGAATCGTGACGGAAAGGAAAAATAACACTGACAATGGACTCAACAGCTAACACATCAACTCATCGAATGAAATAAATTGCAGTCAAATTGTCCAAAAGCAGCTGGAGTACCTTGTCACGTGTCACATTTTAGTCCGCACTCGGTTTGTGACAATAAAAAATAAACACACGAACCTAGCAGCAAAAAAATATGGGTACATAAGTAAGTACTGGGCTAATCTGAAGTCTTAATTGCAATGATCCTGGCTCCTCGAAACATTGAATGCGACCCTCGAGTGTTCTCATGCTGCCTTAAGGAGAATCTCGTCTTAGTTTGTCTTCAGTTGCTCAAACACAAACGTGAAAATGGGGCTCGCGTTGTGAAAACACGACACACAAGTAGAAGCACAAAGCTGTGTTTCGTTTTGTTTTGTTTTGTTTTTCCCCTGAAGAGTGAAAGTATTCTACCCAACATCGACAATACATCAAATGTGACGAAATAGTGCCACTTTGTAGTATGGTACATTTTCTATACAGTGAATTTGGTCTCCACTTCTGCCACTGACGTCATAACAAGACTGTGGGGGGCGTTTTGATTTTGGTGATGAAAAGGGGGCATTCCAAAGGCAATTACTTATTTACCAATTGCTCCAAAATGGATTGATATTATTGGGCATGACTATCGATTTCATTTTTTTGTTCCAAAAATAAATGCTGCGACTGGCTGGCGACCAGTTCAGGGTGTACCCCGCCTCTCGCCCGAAGGTAGCTGGGATAGGCTCCAGCACGCCCGCGACCCACATGGGGAGAAGCGGGAAAGAAAATCAATAAATGTATGAAAAAAATGCATACAAATTAACTTGCAACTGAAATATGGACTATTAAGACCTCATACAGTACCTCCTTGACATAAGATGCACTTCTTCCTACCCCTTTTTAAAATGTTTGAGCTTTATAATAATCATTTTTAAAAAGATGGGAGAGTTTCGAAAGCTCTAAATTAAAATTCAACTTTGTAGTTTAATGAGTAGCCTTTTAAATAACTAGAAATAACGTTCTTTATGGATAAATATTACGTACGTAAAAAGAATGCTGATCTAATTGTTTTTTGGACATTTTTGTAAATTTGTAAATCAGTTCCACACCAGCCGTGAATGTGAGTTTGTGTGTGTGTGCGCGCGCGCGTGCGTGTGTGTGCGCGCTATCAATCACCTTTCTTCATCTATGTAAGCACCATGGTTTCCAAAATGCTTTATGGACAGGAAAAGTGTGGCTGTGTTGTTTGTGGTGTCCAGCAGGGGGAGACAACAACACTGAGAAGACTTCAAGCATGTTACGTTGGGTTTTCAGAAAAAATATATTTATTTTCCTTTAGGGGTCGCCACAGCGCGTCATCCTTTTCCATGTAAGCCTTTCTCCTGCATCCTCCTCTGCAACACCAACTGCCCTCACGTCTTCCCTCACGACGTCCATCAACCTTCTCTTTGGTCTTCCTCTCGCTCTCTTGCCCGGCAGCTCCAGCCTCATCATCCTTCTACCAATATACTCACTATTTCTCCTCTGGACGTGTCCAAACCGTCCAAGTCTGCTCTCTCTAACTTTGTCTCCAAAACATCTAACCGTGGCTTTCCCGCTGATGAGCTCATTTCTAATTTTATCCAACCTGGTCACTCCGAGAGCGAACCTCAACATCTTCATTTCCGCCACCTCCAGCTCTGCTTCCTGTTGTCTCTTCAGTGCCACTGTCTCGAATCCGTCCATCATGGCTGGCCTCACCACTGTTTTATAAACTTTGCCCTTCATCCCAGCAGAGACCTTCCTCCACCCGTTCCAACCTGCTCGGACCCGTTTCTTCACTTCCTGACCACACTCACCATTGCTCTGGACGGTTGACCCCAAGTATTTCAAGTCCTCCACCCTTTCTATCGCTTCTCCCTGTCGCCTCACTCTTCCCCCACCAGCCCTCTCATTCATGCACATATATTCTGTTTTACTTCGGCTCATCTTCATTCCTCTGCTTTCCAGTGCACGCCTCCATCTTTCTAACCGTTCCTCCACCTGCTCCCTGCTTTCACTGCAGATGACAATGTCATCTGCAAACATCACGGTCCACGGGGATTCCAGTCTAACCTCATCTGTCAGCCTATCCATCACCACTGCAAACAGGAAGGGGCTCAGGGCTGATCCCTGATGCAGTCCCACCTCCACCTTAAACTCTTCTGTCACTCCTACAGCACACCTCACCGCTGTTCTGCTGCCTTCGTACATGTCCTGTATTATTCTAACATACTTCTCTGCCACTCCATATTTCAAATCGGTTTTGGAAATCATGCACGTAGTGTCCTCCGGCCAAAGAAGAAAAGGACTATCCGGATTATCAGCGCAAAGTTGAAGAGACAACATCCGCGATGGTATGGGGTCGTCTTAGTGTCCATGGCACGGGTAACGTGCACATCTGTGACGGCACCATTCATGCTGAAAGGTACATAGAGGTTATGCTGCCATCCAAGCAACGTCTTTTTCATCGGACGGCCCTGCTTATTTCAGAAAAACAATGTCAAGCCGTAATGTGCACGTGTTATAACAGCGTGGCTTCGTAGTAAAAAAGTGCGGTTACTAGACTGCCAGCAGTCCAGACCTGTTTCCCATTGAAAACGTGTGGTAAACACGCCCGCGTCCCAGCTTTTCTGGGATGTGTTGCACGCATCAAATTCAAAAAGAATATTTGCAAAAAACTAACATCAGTTTGAACATGAAATATATTGTCTTTGTCGTGTATTCCATTGAATATAGGTTGGAAAGGATTTGCAAATCAATCTCACGCTGACTTGAAATTTCATCGTGACGACTTTAAATCGTGTCCTGTCGACTTTTACGACGTATCGCCGAGCCCTGAAGATGTCCGTGGCAGAGAACTCAAACCAAAGTGTAATACCTGAAGGTGTCGACCAAGATTTTGGTTTTTGGTTTTGAAACCATTACTTTGACACTTTCACTTGAGTAAAAAGCTTGAGTTGATCCTTCAGCTTCGACAGAAGTCTTCTTAAACCCTAATTACGATACTTCTACTTGAGTCAAGAGTTTGAATACCTTTTGACACCTCTCGGAAGAAGAAGAGTGGAGAGTTTAATGTTAGAGCTGATATCTAACCACTTTCCATGGTTTTCTTGATGATAACCAAAATCACCGGGAACACAATAAAGCTCAGCATTGCCAAATAGGATATGAAGTATTATGGAATCAAGCGCATTCTTATCGTGTTCATTGTGTTCTTCGGGTTGTATACCTTCAGTGGTAGCAGGAATTTTAAAAATGAACAAGAAATTGAAGAAAACAAGAAGGTTGAATCGTTTTTTCCATGACTATTTGTGTGAGCACGAATTTTTTTTTTTTTTTCCAGTTTCCACACCAGGACAAACTTCATGTGAAACGAAAATATGACGATCGGGGAATCCCGTCCGATGTTTTCCCTGGCAGACAAGGTGAATGAACTGCGCAACTTTTAAAAGATGAACACACACATTTCAGCTTGGGGCCAAACCAGAAGTGACATTCTTCCAAGTTTTTCGAAAGCCAACTTCCACGTTGAAGTTCAAGAATGCGACCAATCAACTTTTTCTTCCTCTTGGTTGTTTGCGTTCTCAAAAACAAACAGCTGTCTATCTTGCTTATCACTATCTATTGTTATTATTATCTGTACTGTAGGTTTGTGGGCGTGGCCAGTGCACAAGCACGGTAGGTGAGATGGGCGTGTCTTGCGCGTGGAGTTTATTGGCCGTTGCGGAGGTTGTCGAGCATCCTCTCGCTGCCGCCGCTGCCATGGACGTGCCGACGTCGACGAGCACAATGCTGCTACTGCTGCTAATCGCAGGTCAGACATTTTGTCGTTGCTCTTTTTTGTTTTGGAATTCAGAAAAGGACATTTTTCATACAGGAGTTTCTATTTTGTCCTGTGCTTTCTGTCATTTTTCCCAGCTGTCAGGCTCATTTATGGATGACCGAACTGAAATCCCTGAAAATCAGGAACTGTGCAGTATAGGATAGTCCAAAAATTCGTTTGTCCAGATATCGATATTTGCCGCATTTATGCACAAAGGCATTGCGGTCCAGTGGTTAGCACATGTGTCTCGCAATTCAGAGGTCAGAGGTCAGGGGTTCAAATGGAGCCAGAGACTCCATAAAGGTTCGTTAAATGTTGAGCAACAGCAAAAGAGGAATGGATTGGATTTATAAAACGAACCTTTTGTAACCCTTAGAACTCATTTTGATATTTGTGATATTTGACATCAACAGTAAGCATTTTTTTGTGGAGTAAACCAGCCCCCTATAGTGAGTACTGAAAACATCAAAAACGAACCTCATGTGCAATGCAATAGACAACGTGTAAAAAAATAAAATAAAACATGAACAGCAATGGACCTTTGTGAATACTTTAAATACGAACATACAAAATGGTTCAAATATGAAATTCCAACCAAATGCTGTCTGTATGGTTTGAGACTTTTCAAGCTTGCTGAAAAAAGACATTCCGTCAAATAAATGAATAAGCTCTCCAATTTGAGGGGTGTTGCGATTCAGTTTAGAAACGTGCAAGTAGTGCGCACGTTTATGGTACATACTGAACTACTGCTACAATCTTTTTTGGGGGGCTGGGGGCTGGGGTCAGCATTTACATCATCGCAGTTTACCAGTCCCACTTTGTCACCGTTTTACATACTTTATATTTGATTTTCTTAACATTTTTATTTTTTTTTTTTCAAACTCAATGTAACTGACATTTGTTGTTTCAACAAACTACGGTGTGTACATTGTGATGACAGCCTTGTAGCCCCTGCGCTTCTTAAGAGGACAACATTCAGCAAAAACGTCGAGACGCTTTTCTGTTGGTCAAGTAGAATGAGATGTCTGCTTAGTGGGCTAACGGAGAATGAAAGAGCAAACTCCACACAGGCGGGGCCGGGATTGAACCCCGGTCCTCAGAACGGTGAGGCGGATGTGCCGACCAGTCGACCGCTGCGGAAAGAGACTCATAATTAAGGGAATAATACATGACATCAAAATGTTGCCATCTTCAAAAAAGGGAATGTGAACAAATCTGCGTCCTGTGTCCTCTCGTTAAATTCAGACAATTATCATAAACCGTCCCGTCCCTAGTTACATTATTTAGCTTTACTAAAACGTTCACAATCACATCATTTTTATTTGTGATCGTCCCAAACCAGTCTACGAAATGTCATGTTTGACCAGCCAGCCAAGTCGTGTAGTGACGAACGCTGTTGTTGTCTTTCATGCGCAAGTCGCAGACCACGCGGGTCGGCAACCCCTTTTTGCAGACTTCGACAACATCATCCCGGAATCCAAATTGGATTCTCTTTGGAGCTCCTTCCACTGTTGTTCGTGCAGGTGGCTACGTCACACTGGCAAGTGCGCAACAATGCAGACGGGCGTTGCCAGGTTGCCGTTAATGAACCCCCAAAAAAAGTGATTTCTTACTTTCAAAACAAAACAAAAAAAAAAAGGCAAACTGTCTCAATTCAAATAAAGATTTCCAACTCTCAACGACATGACTTGTCAAGTCAAGTGTCTTGGATACCAAGTCTTCAGTCAAGTCTTTCTGAAGTATTTGGCAAGCAAGGCGCAAGTCATAAAACTAGCAACTTGAGCCGACATTGGACTCGAGTCGCCCCGTGTCTGCAAAAACACTCCTTTAAGCTGCGCGCCTACGGCGACACAAAGCGCATACAAATCGGTTGAGAAATGAGCAAGCTCATAATTATTGTGAATGTCAATGCATTGCCTTTAATGGGAACGTCGCCCCCGCCAACATGGCCGTCATGTAGCCACGTCGCTTAGCCTGGCCGCTCCAAACGTAGTAAGTCTTCTTTCCGCGGAGCACTATTGATGAAATGTAGCCAAAGCAGCTGCTTCCAACCAAAAGGCCCAACTTGCTGTTCACGTTTAGTCAGGAGTCTTGAGACTTTTTGGTGCATCCTGTCCACCCAATTTCACGTTGAACAGTCAAACTGGTGTCAGGGCCTGTTTTTCCCCTAACTTTCGGGAAGGGTGTTACAGTAGGAATTTGGCCAAAATGGGTCCTTCCAACCGAAAGGGCTGACTTCCTGTTGATATTCAGACACGGGTCCTTGAGACTTCCGCGTGCGTCCTGTCATGATAGACGTGTCCACCCAATTTCACGTTGATCCGTCAAAGTGGTGTCATGAGCTGATCGTTTTGTCTGTTTACTTTCCAGGGGCCGCAACTGAAGAAATTTGGCCCTAACCCACCAAAATAGCTGACTTTCTGTTCATAGTGGGACATGGATCCATAAGACTTTTCCCCTGCATCCTGTCAAGATAGACATGTCCACAAAATGTCATGTTGCTCAGTCAAACTGGTCTCAGGGGCTGATTTGTCCTGAATTCCGGGGGGGCGCTAACTTAACGAAGGACTTTATCCAAAATAGCCGCAGGCGTTATAAAGTGGACCGAGATCGTTCCTCCACTAAAAAATCCCAATATGGTCATAAGGGAGTACATATAGACTGTGGTGATTCAGGAGTAAGCAATGACGACTATTTCCGAACCCATTGTTTTGCCGAGTAGCTGATCTCCAAAACGTCACAGTCAAAACCAGTCGGACGGCGAGACGCGGAAGCTAAGACGATTAAAGATGACAACACCGTGATTTCCAGCTCTTTGCAAAACATTTAGACTTCCTCTTATCTCTCATTATCTTGATTTTCATTCTCCATCTTCTTGTTGGTTAACATTCTTGGCATTGCACACTGAACAATGGGATTCAAATCAAATCATGAAAGGAGTGATACATGTCTTCTGATAGCTAGGCTTCGGCGCAGGTTTGGTGGAAGTTGTCAGAAACAGTCGCTTAGTTGGGCGGTTTTTTAATAACTCAAACGATGACTGCTGAATTTTGGGTGTTCAAATATACTCGGAATACTCGAAAGAGAAATGCCTGATGGCAACAAAATATTACCGCTGCGATTGACACGAAAGAACTTGTTTGCGTTTGTAAAGATTCATTTTGCTGTTTGTCGACCTTTCAATCAAGTAATAACACATTTATGATTCATGTAATATAAACCGCATTGGATATTATTGCCAAACACAACACGATCAAGCGTCACATTTTATCACGTGATTGATGGATGAATTAGTTAGCTAAAATAATGTGCAGCTTTTGAAATGTGAAAATGTTTGAATGACATTTTGGTTCTTTTTGCCTTTTTCCTCTTCAGAGTGTGGAGCGCAACTAGATGGTGAGTCCTCGCCTTCCTTTCCCACTTTTTGTAAACGTCAATTTGATACTGTACATACCACTTATTTAGCCGTTGTTCAAATAAAATGTGTGTATTGACTTTTAAAATGTGTATTCGTTTCTCAAATAATTGACGAATGTATCCCTTCTTAATTGATTTTTGTAATCATGTGTCAAATGATCAGTTACGGTATTTATCATAACTATTCAAATACAAGATGAGTAAAATAAAAACATTTACAAGTATATTTATTCAATAGTCGTTGAATTCTCTTTTTAGAAGAAATTTTTTGACACATTTGAATTTGTTTCTCTTGTTTAATCCCAAACTAAAGCAGGCCCGTGTGTTTATTGGCGAAATCTAACGTGGGCCTTGAGCACAAACGTTTGCCCACCCTCACCTTGCGTGCGCGTGTATTTTCAGTGTGCGGGCAGCCCCCGCTCAACAGCCGTATTGTGGGGGGTCAGGCGGCCCCGTCGGGTGCGTGGCCCTGGCAGGTGAGCCTGCACCGCTCCGGGACACACTTCTGCGGGGGCTCACTCATCAACAGCGAGTGGGTGCTGTCGGCTGCGCACTGCTTTAGGAGGTCAGAAACGCGCACACACGCAAGCATCTGCATCCTCCAAATTTTGGGGTCCAGAATATTTGGGGGTTTTTTCCAAAGGGACCTCATAATCCATAATCTACCGTGTGCGTGGACCCCATAATGTACTATTTTTCAGATAAATGTTAACATGAACAAAAAATGTATTCTTTTTCAGATAAATGTTGGCATTAAGAAAAAATAAAATAATTTTCAGATAAATGTTAACAACAACAACAAAAATATTTTTCAGATAAATGTTAACATTCCAATAACAAATTCATATTTTTGAAAAAAAAAAAAAAATCTTTTTTTCTAATAAAAAGATGTAACCTTATGCGAATAAAGTTTTTTCCCCCCCCAATATAAAGTTGTGATATTATGCTACTAAAGAAAGAATCTGACAAGGGAAGAACGTCAAATCTGAACTGAATTTCAAAAATATAACTTTATTCTTGTAACATGACTCTTTTTGTTTTCAAAAAGACACAGTTATTGTCCAAAATATAGGACTATCCATCTATCCATCCACGGACAACCGTTCGCACTCACATTCGCACCGTCACCAAAGTCGGGCGAGCGGACCGCTACTCCATCAGCGGCATATAGAACCATATTATATATACTATAAAAATCCCTTTTTTTGTTCTTCACCAACCCAGCCCAAAACTACATGAGCATCCCAGCTGATAGCATCCTACCCAAAGTACGGTGCGAGAATGACCCTCGGTGGCCGGGAGCAGCGTGGAAATGATTCTGTCCCAACAATCTGATTCGCTGCTTTTCAAAACAAAATCATTATAACATAAAAACAATAATAACATCAGCAAAATTAAGAATAATGACATAATGCTAACATGCTAACAGTGACTAAGATAGCATATATCAAGCTAACAACCTGAGTAGCGAACGCACTGCGGCAGAGTGATTTTACACTGCGCCTGCGATTAGGTACTATTTCCAAATAGGAGAGCTCAAATGCTAACATGGTAACAGTTGCTATGCTAACATATAGCGAGATAGCTATCTGAGAACACATGCATACTGTATGTTCCTTTTCTATAGGCATTCAAATTAACATTGCTGTCAATGGAGGAGTAGATCGACTTTTTTTGCAGGCCCATAATGTCACGGTGTGTGTGTGTGTGTGTGCGTGCGCAGTACGAGAGCTGTCACTGCGTTTTTGGGTCGTCAGCGCCAGCAGGGTTCCAATCCCAACGAGGTAAGCCGCAGGGTCACCGAGACCATCCCCCATCCCGACTACAACCCCGCCACCTTCGACAACGACGTGGCCCTGTTGAGGCTTTCCTCGCCCGTCACCTTCGACAACTTCGTCCGGCCCGTCTGCCTGGCCGCCGCCCCGAGCTCCTTCTTCACCGGAATCGCCAGCTGGGTCACCGGGTGGGGCAGCATCGGCTCGGGAGGTCGGTCCACACTCCCGATTGCCTTTCATGCTTATTCAAAAGTACATCAAAGTTGTCTGAATTTTCTTTTTACAAAAAGTACCTTAGGGTCCCTGAAAACGTATCTTTTGTTTACAAAAACACACACTATGGTTTTGTCTCTGTCTTGACTCCAAATTGTCTGATGTTTACACAAGTATTGAAAACTGCAAACTGTCGGCTGATGTTCACAAAAAAAAGGACGTACCTGTACATTGGCTTTGATTGTGTTTTTGGCAAACAAAAAGTACCTTAAGGTCCCTGAAAGCTCTAAAATGTCTTTTGTTTACAAAAAAACACATTCGCTTTATCGTGACAACTTCTCCAATTTGTATTCTGTTTACAAAAACAAGTTGGCTAAGCTGCACTCTACGTCGTCTTTGATGCGAACAAAAAGTACATTATGGAACTGTAAAATGTCTTCGACGTTTCCAAAAACAAGTTCGATTAGTCGAAACCTGTAAATGATCTTTGATGTTTCCGAAAACCGGAACGTCGGCGGGAAAGCTTAAATGGTCACGGACGCTTCCGTGTTTCAAATTGATGGCAAACCCCCAAATCGAGTTGCTGTTTGTGTGCACGTGCAGTTCCCCTACCACCCCCCCAGGACCTGATGGAGGTGGAGGTTCCTGTGGTCGGAAACCGCCAGTGCAATTGCGACTACACGGCGACGGGATTGAGAATCAGCGGCAACATGATTTGCGCGGGCCTGAGAGAGGGCGGAAAGGACGCCTGTCAGGTGACTCGAGCGCTTTCATGCTTTTCAATACGCACCAAAGTTCATTTGTACAATGCCAGTCGTACATAGGGATTTGGATATGATGGGCGATATAACTGCACTAAAAATGATTTGTATAGTTCTTAGGGAGCAGGGAGTGAACGCGGCTATTAGGTGGCTTTGAAACTTTCGCTCGAAACTGAGAATCCCGGTGGATTTGTCACTTGATTGGTGTCTCTCAATGATAACACAAAAGCAAAAGTGGTTCCGCAAAAAAAAGGAGACTGGCGTGTTTTACAGGGTGATTCGGGTGGTCCCATGGTGAGCAAACAAGGGTCCGTGTGGGTCCAGAGCGGGGTGGTCAGCTTCGGACAAGGTTGCGCCCGGCCGGAGTTTCCGGGCGTCTACGCACGGGTCTCCCGGTACCAGGATTGGATCAGCGGCCACGCGGGCAACGACAACCTGCCAGGCTTCGTCACCTTCACGTCCCCGGGCGCTGACCCGGACTCGGCGGTTAGCTGCGGCAACCCGCCGCCCACCGGCGGGACCGCGCCGCCCACCGGCGGGACCGCGCCGCCCACCGGCGGGACCGCGTCGCCCACCGTCACCAGCACGCGCCCACGTGAGCAGCGCCGCCCACCGCTTTGTTTACAAAACTCCAAATTGAATGTTTACAAAGTACGTTACCTGAAACCTCAATTGTTGTTGCTGTGTAAAAAAAGTACATTAGCTCTGTCGAAAAAAAAAAAAAAATAGTACATAAGTTTCATTGATTAAATTGAAAACAACGTAATTGTGCTGGAAGGCTGTCAATTGACTGTTTACAAAATGTACTTTGTCACGATGTTTCCAAAGAATAAGCGTTTCAGAGTGTCAACATTTCCCAAACAGGTTGCAAACGGTGTCCTCTGCCATTTGTTTCCCGCAGCGGTGTTGTGCGGACGCGCTCCTTTGAACGGGCGCCTGTCGGGCTCCGGATCGGCGTCGGCTCTGGCAGGCTCTTGGCCCTGGATGGCCAGCCTGCACTTGAGGGGGGCACACGTATGTGGCGGCACGCTGGTGGCTGAGGACGCCGTGCTTACTAGCGCACAATGCGTCACGCGGTAAGGCATCGAGTCGGCGCACGAATGTTCTAATGCGGCGCTGGCAACTGTTTCGAAGAGTGACGTTTCCTGGATTCTCCTGGAGGCTAGGAAGTCGCGGGGAAATGGAAAAGGTCTCTCTTTTGGCGACTCAAACAAAATGTACTCAAGTCAAAGTAAAACTTTTTACCTCCTAATAATTACTTGAGTAAGAAAGTGCTCAGTGAAAAAACAGAGCATAAGCGGCAAATAAAATAAAAAGAACTAAAATAGGAATGTGCAAATTCAGATATTGCTGAACAGTATCACTTGATCTAAAACATAAGAAATGAAATCTTAATCAAATAAAATGCGTGAAATAACAAATGAAGGCAAAGTCAGCTCCAAGAAATGGTCGTATGCTAAATGTTAAACTGCTCGCCGAGCAGATTACAAAAGGCTGCAGTGGATATAAAAAGTATACACACCCCTGTTCAAATGCCAGGTTTTTGATAAATCACTTAAAAACGTTTTCCGCCATTAATGTGACCTAGAATTTGTACAACTCAATCTTTTTGAGAAGGGAGGTGAAAGTAAACCGGAATGCGATTGGCTTGGACTTGCCGTTTAACTTGCGGCCTTCTTGGCCAGGTCACCGTTGCAAGAGCTGTTCTGTCGTAACTGGTCTTTTACCCGTTTTACAAAGACAGAGAGCGAGCACAACGCACTCCGGAGATGCAGTTGCTCGTGACCATAAAAGTGCGAACAGCTAATGTCGCTAGTGCTAATGTTGCCATATGCACAGCCGAAAACAGCAAAAAACATCTCCGACTTCCCAAAGGTGTTTTCTCAAGTTAGAAGTGGGTTGAAACATTCAAGTTTGGACAGTGACAAAACGACGCCGCATGTTGTTGTTTTTCGTAGTCTGTAATGTAAACACGAGTCACTTCGGTGAAGAGGACGACTTTGTGCGGACGTGTGACTTTCTCGTGTCGTTTGATTGATGAACTTGCGCCAAACTGTGTCGCCGTGGTAATCACGGCGGATTGGAGCAACGGCGCCCCGTGCGGAAATCGAAAACGAAAGTCTAAAAATAGATTGCGCGCGCAATTATTGATAAATGAAAGTAGCGAGGTTTAGAGAGATTATTGTAACGGAGTAAAAGTACCATTTTTGTCCGAACATAAATAGTCGTGTAAAAGTAAAAAGAACTCGAACGAGTACCCAAAATGTGACTTGAGTAAATGTAGCGCGTTCCTAGCCACCTCTGCGTAGCGGGTGTTCATACATGCGCTAATCGTTAATCAATCACGACTTGGTGGTATGTCGGGTCTCACGGAGGTTGAAGATACCGGTCCGACCTGGCAGACCCAAACGTATTGTGAGGGTCTCCCGTCAGGAGCGTTAACTCCCACCTCTGACGGATCGCTATGGCCGTGTCGTATGCTCAAGTCGGGCTTGTCCTGCGCAGGTCCGCTGCGCCGGACTGGACCGTCTTCCTCGGTCGCTGGAGGCAGAATGGCTCCAACAGCTTTGAGGTGGCGGCGAGCGTGATCAGCATCGCAACCAGCACGGAGTCCGGTCCAAATGTGGCAATCCTGCACCTCGCCAGCCCGCCGCCGCTCTCCACCTTCATTCAGCCCATCTGCATAGAGAGCGGGCAGACCTTCGCCGCCGGGTCCCCCTGCTGGGCCGCCGGATGGAGCGCGGACCGAGGAGGAGGTGCAGCCGCTACTTTTGTCTTTGATGTTCACAGGAAGTACCTTAGCTTTAACGGCAAATCGCAACTAGGCGAGCGTGCGCATGTGCGGATCGGTCGCCAGTGTGACGCCGCTCCTTGGCATTTTCTCACCATCATCTTCTCCCCGTTTCACGCTGTAGAGGAGCAGGCCTTGCAGGAGGTCCAGACTTCGCTGCTGGACTGTGGGAACGCGTCGACCGCTGACAACATTTGTACGCAACTTCTGCCACTGGACCAGGTGACCCTCACCGCTTGACCTGCTTTAACACGCCGCACACCTGAGCGAGCATTTGAAATTGCGAGTGTTAAAAGTGCGAGGCCCCGACTTTCCATGCAGTTTTGGTGCTTGTTCAAAGCAATTGTTGCTGTCCCAGAGGCAACTAATTCTCCGAACGCTTCTAATGATCAGCACGTACAACATCTGTATCAATTTGCACACAATTTGTGTGTGAAAGGTGAACAAACGCCAACTCGACTGTCCCGCCTGTGTGTTTTGTGACTTCCTGCCTTGTGACTTGCGCCTGCGCAGGAAGACCGCGGCGGTCCATTGATGTGCCAGCTGGGCGACTCCTGGTACCAGGCGGCGGTGCTGTCGACCGACCCCGGCCGGGCGGATAACGTGACGGTTTTCCCTCCGCTCAATCGCTTCAGAAGCTTCCTGACGCGCGAAGTGGGGGACTTCTTGTCACCCACCACCTGCAGCGCTCCTCCGCCGCTCTTCCTCAGCCAGCTGCTGTTGGTCGCCACGGGCCTGCAGCCCATCCTGATGGTGCTGTGCCACTGAATGAAACAGCAAATGTCCCAAAGACAATGTGAAAGTCATTCTTTTAACCTCGAACCTTGCATTCTCCTGACACCAAGCAAGCTTTCCAGATAATGTGAAAATAAAGTGCTTCCTCTTGACGAAAAGGTTTTGGGTCAAAACATGTATTTGTGTAAACACTGTCCTTAATAAATGAACGTTAATGTCCAACAATTTCAAAGTGTACGGCTGACCTGGTTCACACACAAAAAGATCTGCATTGAGACAAACAATCGATTACACATCAACACTTATCAGGTCAAACAGAAAGTCACACTTTTAAACATTTAAGGGTTTGTTTATAAAGTGTAAAAAAATACAAACTTTTGGGATTTGTAATGAGTCAAATGTGCTACAGGTGTCTACAATTCCAATGAAGTTTGGACGTGTTAAACATAAATAAAAACAGAATACAATGATTTCAAAATCATGTTCAACCTATATTGAATTGAATACACTACAAAGACAAGATATTTCATGTTCAGACTCATAAACTTGATTGTTTTTAGCAAATAATCATCAACTTAGAATTTTATGGCTGCAACACGTTCCCAAAAACCTGGGACAGGCTCGTGTTTACCACGGTGTTGCATCACCTTTTCTTTGAACAACATTCAATAAACATTTGGGAACTGAGGACACGAATTGTTGAAGCCTTGTAGGTGGAATTCTTTCCCATTCTTGCTTCGTGTACAGCTTCAGCTGTTCAACTGTCCGGGGTCTCCGTTTTTACGCTTCATAATGCGGTGCCGCAGTCTCGTACCCGCACTCTTTTACTATAAAGCCACGCTGTTGTACCACGTGCACAATGTGGTTTGGCATTGTCTTGCTGCAATAAGCCGGGGCGTCCATGAAAAAGACATTGCTTGGATGGCAGCACATGTTTCTCCAAAACCTGTATGTACCTTTCAGCATTAATGGTGCCTTCACAGATGTGTAAGTTACCCATGCCATTGGCACTAACAGACCCCCACAGATGCTGGCTTTTCAACTTTGCGTCCATAACAGTCCGGATGGTTCTTGTCCTCTTTGGCCCGGAGGACACGACGTCCACAATTTCCAAAAAACAATTTGAACTGTGGACTCGACGGACCACAGAACACTTTTCCACTTTGCGTCAGTCCATCTTTGATGTGCTCGGGCCCAGAGAAGCCGGCGGCGTTTCTGGGTGTTGTTGATAAATGGCTTTTGCTTTGCATAGTAGAGTTTTTTAAGTTGCACTTACGGATGTAGCGCCGAACTTTATTTACTGACATTGGTTTTCTGAAGTGTTCCTGAGCCTATGTGGTGATATCCTTTACACATCGATGTCATTTTTTGATGCAGTGCCGCCTGAGGGATCGAAGGTCACGGGCATTCAATGTTGGTTTTCGGCCTCGCCGCTTACATGCAGTGGTTTCTCCAGACTCTGTGAACCTTTTGATGACATTATGGACCGTAGATGATGAAATCCCCAAATTCCTTGCAATTGTACGTTGAGGAACATTGTCCTTAAACTGTTGAGGACTACTTTCTCACGCACTTGTTCACAAAGAGGTGAACCTCGCCCCATCTTGGCTTGTGAATGACTGAGCAATTCAGGAAAGCAATCACCTGTTCCCAATGAGCCTGTTCACCTGCGGGATGTTCCAAACACGTGTTTGATGAGCATTCCTCAACTTTCCACCTGTCCCAGCTTTTTTGGAACGTGCTGCAGCCATAAAATTCTAAGTTCATGATTGTTTGCTAAAAACAATAAAGTTTATTAGTTTGAACATGAAATATCTTGTCTTTGTACTGTATTCACTTAAATATAGGTTGAACATGATTTGCAAATCATTGTATTCTGTTTTTATTTATGTTTAACACAACGTCCCAACTTCATTGGAATTGGGGTTGTAATAAAACAAACTAAATGGCACTTCAATGGGACTTCGTGCACTCAAGAATGTTGTCACACTCAAAAGAGAAACAGCAAGATGGCACATTGACACGCATGTGTCGTTTGCAGTGTTGTGTTTGGTTCGATGTTCTGCTCCAGGTTCACTTCAGTCCATTCATGTTGAATACACTTGGAAATGATGTTAAATGCATTCAGTCCACTTGCTTTGACATGTGTTGAGTCCAGCTGCGTTAAATGATAGTCTTTCAAAATTGTTGTGCGTCTGGAGAGCGGTGCAGGACTACTTGATGCGGATCTCGAAGCACAGACAGTTGCACGACTCGCAGTCTGGGGGCTGACACGTGCACGCGCAATCCCACTTGGAAACCTGCAAACACAAATGACAGTTACTGTTCTGACTCAGGTTAATGTGTGAGAGTGCGCGTGCGTGTGTGTGGAAAAAGGGGTTCTCAACTTTTTGGGGTCCACTGATGTTTTTACAAGGACCCCCCCCCCCCCCTTCATAATCCTAACACAAATTAAAATTCATTCATTTGCCATGCCGCTTCTCCTGAGTAGGGCCGCGGGGGTGCTGGAGCCTATCCCGGCTGACTCTGGGCGAGAGGCGGGGTACACCCTGAACCGGTCGCCAGCCAATCCCAGGGCACATATAGACAAACAACCATTCGCACTCACATTCACACCTACGGGCAATTTTAGAGTCGTCAATGAAGCTAGCATGCATGTTTTTGGGATGTGGGAGGAAACCGGAGTGCCCGGAGAAAAGCCACGCAGGCGCGGGGAGAACATGCAAACTCCACACAGGCGGGGCCGGGATTTGAACCCCGGTCCTCAGAACTGTGAGGCAGACGTGCTCACCAGTCGGCATGGTGATGCCGCCTTTGTAACGTTATTTGTGGTCGAATATCGAGTGTGTCTATCTATTGTCCTGCTGTGGCTCGCACCCTGACTCCACTTGTCCTTTGATCGATCCATTAAAGCCCGTTTCTGTCCGGCTGCATTTTCAATAAGCATCAGAAGGATTAAAAACATAATTACAATTATTTCCAACTCCCCTGTTGCACAGGCAAGCCGTTCCATCACAAAAGGCATACAGATCCACCGTTCTGCATGGCCGTGCAGCTGAACAGGACAGGTTTATATATATATATAAAATAAAGACATAAATGAAAACTACATCTTTACCCTTGGAATGTTATGCCTTGTATTCTGAAAAAAAAAACCATTATATTAGGGCTGCAACTAACACATATTTGAATAATTATTCTGTCCATTATTCTTTTGATTAATTGGACTGAACAACCTTTTTAATTGCTATCATTTCAAGTTGACAGAGCAGAAAATGCACATTAATTATGATTCCGTTACTTTTTTGATCCTAACATGTCGGAAAATAGGCAAACATATTGATCGTTGATTTCCAAAGTACCGGCAGATGCTTGCAAATGTCTTCTTTTGACTAAACACAAAATATAATCAGTCTGCTTTCGTGGAGGAAATCAAGAGAACACATGCTGTTGAGAGGCTGGAGTCGGAGGAATTGGACAATTTAAGTCAAACGACCCGTCGCGTTTTGCGCGGGGTGTCTCACCGAGGGCGCCGAGCCGATACCCGTCAGACACGAGCGCACCGTCGGCGGCCGGCAGTCGCACGACTGCGCCAGTCTGAAACAGCGATCCCACACGGAGAAGCTCGGACAGCACGACTCGCACGCCGGCGAGCAGCGCTCCTTTAACACAGGTGGGTGCATCTCAATATCTCGCCGGCTTTGTTTGCGAGTGGCCGGCACAGACCTTGAGGCAGAATCGTATCCAGAGGACGAGGGCCAGGACGAGCATGTAGAGTGTGACGCCCATCATGATGATGGCGGGCAGGGGCACGGCCAATCCAAAAACAGGAACAACCTGAGCGGGAAGACAACAGCAGAGGGACTTGACGTCAACTCACCCAGTCGCATTTTGATGAAAAATATGGAGTCTTGTCATTTTCAGCTCTGTAACAAACACCGACATCAGATTGAATCTGCGAGTTAACAAGCAGTCAAATAATAGCGCTCACACCTTGGACAGCCGTTGCGCCAAGTGGATTGATATGAATAATGGCTCCAACGCGAGAGGTGGCAGTTAAAACAAAGGAGAGAACGAGACAACTTGCGGGCGGAAGAAAAGTAATGGCGCCCTGCGGATGACTGGATCAATGTGATATTCAGCGAGCAATGGCGAATCGGCATTGGGCAAGGTTACGACGGCGGAACGACGAGTGCCGGAAGAAAGCGGGAATTTGATGGGAGGGGCTGCGATTGGCCGGCGACCTCTCGCCCGGCGTGGGCCAGGATGGGCTCCAGCGCGCCCGCGACCCTCGTGAGGACGAGCGCTACAGAAAATGGATGATGATGATGATGATGATGATGATGATGGTATGGGGCTGCATGTGCACAATGTAGGTGGCAGCGAGTCGTTCAATAAATTTGGACACTTTTTGGATTCCGTGGCGATAAGATCCTTTTTCAAGATGATAATACCGCTTGCCACAGAGAAACAAACTGTACAAATATTCAACGTCAATGTCGTGGCCTGCAAATAGTCCGGATCGCGATCCAATGGCAAATCGGCGGTGCGACGAAAGGTTTAGCCAGATAAGCCCACGCGATGAGTTGGCCAACGAGTGTGGCGCAAGGAGACTTTGACACAGTTTAGCCACATCGACTAAGACGTTTTACGACCAACTCCGTTCGTTCGGGTTGTTATGCTTTTTAGATTGTGTCCTTTTTGTCTTATCTGTGCTTTACAAAGCACTTTGTAAACAGTCACTTTCAAGTGAGCATCCAGAATAAAGCTATTACTGCTCTCCTTTTTTCTTACGCTCATTCTCAGCCACCATGAAGGTCACACGTGCAGGATGTCTGCGGGAAACAGAACAGAGCATCGTCATCATCTGACGTCACTCGCCCGGGCTTCTCCCGTTAGCTTCCGTTGACCGTTTCTCGTGATCGCTCGTGTCCTCTGACGTCAGGCGAGCGTCGGGAGGAAGCCCGTGGGCTGGTACGGATGCCGCTCAGACCTGCTGTCGCTCACTCATCCATTTGAGCTCGGAAGCCAAGAAGTTCACAGAAATACACAATGACCTCGAAACCCAGCAAAGACAAATAACGTGCTGGCAGCGGCGGGGCGCTCTTGTGAGGAGCACGCTAATGGTCGCCATTATCTCCGGTTGCTCACCTGGTGTCAGAGGTCAGCATAAAAAAAGAGAGACGTTGTTGCGCCTCTTGTTGTGTTTCTTCTTCTGGGCTCACGTCCATCTATTGTCTTCTTCCTCTTCGTCGTCGTCGTCGTGGATCAACTCGTTGTCCGCTGTGACGCGCCACTGTCGCCGTTTGAACACAAAACTCGGTTGAGGGACAGCTCCGACGTCTTTGTGTAAGCGTCACTTTTGTTGTTGTTGTTGTTTTACACTAGGAGGAGGTAAAAGGGAGCTTCGGCGCCATTTTAGGACGCGGCTCTAGTGTTCGGAAAAACGGATCCAAAGCAGAAGTGAGCCGCGTTTAACGCTGCAGACGGAGAAGGGAGTTCGCTCCTTGGCGGCCATCGGCAGCGTTGCCGTGGCGACCGACGGCTCGCAAGAAGGCTCAGAAAAGCCGACCGGGAAATGACGTCACGGCGTACGTTTGCCAATTTACGAGAATAGAGAGCACTTTAAAACATGGCCTCATCTGTTATGCGCAAACGTTGACTCCACACGATCAAGTTAATATGTGGGGGGCGGTGGTCCGGTGCCCCTCCCTTTGGGACTGGTCGGGCTGGGTACCTCCCTTCCCCGATGTGCCGGCTCAGCCACTCTGTACACCAGTTGATTGACATGCACGTGATATGGCGCTCAGTCGCTAAGACGTTTGAGGCCGCTAATCACAACACAGCTTACACTAACATATCAACTCACAGGTGCTTAAGAGGTGTAGACGCTCAAGAAAGAATCCCACCGCACCACTCATCAGTAGCAATGCCTTGCTCATTTGCCACATCCCGTCCTGTCAGAATCAGAATCAGAATCAGAATCATCTTTATTCGCCAAGTATGTCCAAAACACACAAGGAATTTGTCCTTTTCTCTCTTGGTTAGTTGTTGCATGTCCTCACCAGGTCCCTCCCATATCCACGAGTAAGAACCCAATTGGACCGTTGTAATGTGACTTATGCTCAAATATCGAGACTAACTATTGTTCTGCTGTGGTTGGGACCCTTATTCCCCTTGTCCCCCTTTTCTGGCTGGCTGCATTTTCAATAAACAAGACTTCAAAAATGTAAAACTAAGCAGAGTATTTCAAACTCCCCCGTCGCACAGCAAATCTGTTCCAGCACAAAAGGCCACCGTTTGGCAAGGCCGTGCAGCTCAACAGGAAAGGTTCAAAATAAAAACATCAAATAAAACAAGATCCTTTTTGCCAAGTGCAGTACTTTCTGGTTGCTGTTCAGCCCTAACCTGCAAGTACAACAAATGTAATTACTTAAGTACATTTTTTTCCTACATTTATGTGCAATACATTTTAAATGAACCATTATTTATTTTAATATGTATTATGAATACTTAGATTTTGACAAACAGGCATATTATGTTACACTTTGCAGTGCATGGAGAGCTAAGGATTTTCTTGATGTGGTACTTTAGTTTCATAATAGCGGCATCAGAGGAAACAAAGCAAACGAAAATGTGTGCTACCACAAGGCGTTAGAATTGCTTCCGATTTGTTTTCCCTTCTGGAACGCTACCACACAAGCTCTGAAGGACACATTCCACTGTCAGTCAGAAGCAGTTATGAACGACATCATCTGTAGAGAACATGAGCCTGAAGACAAATGACTGCAAAGCCATTCCATCGAGGAACCCTTCTCACTCTACCTTCCATTTACCCTCAAATCATCTTTCCAGCAACACCACTCAAAAGCATATGGAGACGCATCATTTTATTGAAACACCTTAAAGTACAAAACAAAAAAAGTTACATGAATAGTGCCTCCTCATCGTGGCACAGAGACCTAAAAAGGAAATAACCCAAGGGAAGGAGGAAGTGCGTGCGGAGACTTTGTCACCATTCATCCCGGATGTCATGTGGAGCTTCGGTGAGTCTGCGCAGCAGCGAGTCTGCCCCCAGGTGGCGGAGGGCAGCAGTGGCGGTGGTACACAGTCCCATGTTAGAACAGGTTGTTCACCTTAGCTAGCAGGAGCTGGTTTGGGGCACAAGGGGGGCTGGTGGGAGGAAGGGAGAGCAACAGCAGCACATGGGAGCGGCAGGGAGGAGGGCTGATGGTCTTCCGGGGGCTGCCGGTAGCGTCTAAAAACCATGGACTTTGAGCTGCTCCTCCTTGGCCAGGTCAATCTGCAACAAAGGGAGGACGCCCAGCGTGACCTTTGACTGTCAACAAATGCGCCGACGTGGCGATTCGAGGAGACTCACGTCAATGAGGAACTGGCAAATATGCTTGCGTTGATCTCCCTGAAGTTGGATCACTTCACCATACTCCGGGTGCTCGATCACAGTCCCATTGCAAGCAAACTTCTGTTGGGGCGAGCACCAAACATCAGAACACACAATAGTCACATGGACATTTACATCCTGCTTATGCACTTCTGATTACCATGAAACTCCGAAACATTTACATAATTTCAGAAAAACTCCCATTTTGTACTCTTTGAACTATATTCAAAAGTGAGTTGAAGTGCTTCGTGTAATGCTTTGCTGCCACATTGTCGGATCTCTATGCTATTAGAAACCTTTTTAGGGGTGGCTGTCAATTACTCAGATTTTCACTATTTGTGGAAGGGCTCAGTCCCCATGCACTGCTGATAGCTTGGGTCACTACTATTATTATTACTAGACTACACCTATCTGATCAGTTTGATCGGCATCGGACGATAATTAGCATTTTCTGCAGATCAGCCTTCGTGGCAGAAGTCGCCGACCCGATCAATGCCGCCATCGACCGGCTGCTGTAAAAAGACATTTACTCCGCGTCACCGTCGCGTATGAACCCAAAAGCTAGTTTATTTTTAGCCCTGTGGCGTAGTACTGTAACTGACAGTCAATTAAATTATTATAATTTTTTTTTTCAATCTTCAGTGAAAAAAACATCTCTGTGGGACAATTTTGCACTGTCTCAGAGAGCAGGCAAGTTATTTGCAGTCTGTGCACAACTGAAGTTCATCGTGGGGAACGTCATCTAAATGCTTAAACAACAAATTTGATCGGGCACATGAAGAATGCACACGAGGAGGATGCCGCGTTCAAGCAACGCAGCGTGGGGGGAAAAAAGGAAATGCCAAACAAACTGGACAACGCCCATCCATATAGCCGGGACAGTGAGAAAGTTAGCGCAAGTATGTCATTAACAGTATTTATGAAAGTAATTTAACTACAGTAAGTTAGCACCAATTATTTCTGTCATGTTGTAATGTTGATTTGACCTAAACTTATGTCAATGGCCAATCATTGAATGCCCCCTAGAGGTCACTGATGTTTAACTTTTGTCTAAAGTGCTAGAGAATACTTGAAGATACTCTGTATACAGTACACAAGTATATACAATAAATGAAAAAGTCATGTAAATAGACACATTGCTCCATCTTGTGACCGGATCAGTAATGGGCCCCAAAAATCCTGATTGTCTAAAACCTAATTATTACTATATAAAAAGTACCATTAATGATGCTTTTAATACTAACACCCCTCCCCCAACTATTCCATATAAAATATTCTATTTTTGTGATTCAAAGTGTGATACCATTAGTGGTACATCGGACCCATCGCGTGGCGAGTGAAAGGATCATTGAATTAAATTTTCAAATTGTGCAGACTTTTACAAAGGATACAGTCACATATAGTTTAGTTGTATTAACTTTGAAGTACATTTACTTTTCCCATTTTCAAACATTTAAGGAAAATTTAAAACCAGCATGTTTAAAAAAAAAAAAAAATTCTCAAGTGTTGTAAAATGCTCAAACAGACCATGTTACAGTGGCATACAATAACATTAAATATACTTGAAAGGAGGAATAAATCCTTTCCCTCGTGTTAGAGGCTTAAATATATATACACTTTTTTTAATGCAGAATGAACATTTGCTGAGTCCAGTTCAGTTGTATTAAACTGGAGTACATCTGCATTTAAGTTTTTCAAAAAGGTAGTTACAATTCAAACCTAATTTCCATTTTAATCAATCATATCTTTTAATTTCCTACATTAAATTGCCAATGTTCAAAATGTCCATTATGTCACAGTGGCTGACAATAACATTAGCACACCCCATAGGAATAAAACCACAGCTGTCTTGTTTTGGATGACTTGCTCACTACACTGATTTAATTTGATGTCATTATGGTGGAACTTGGTGTTATAGGATTTGAGAACCCCTATGCTATTTAATGACTTCTGGTTCAATGCAATCTGCATTTCATTTCCTTGTAAGGGTGGTGTGTAATAAGTCAAATCTAAGCCAAACCAACAACTGTGTGCTAAGTGGCAAGCAAACCTTCTTGAAGGTCTTAACTAGCTTCTTCTTGTCATACTCTGCAGCAATGCCCTGGACAGTCGTGAGGGTCTTCCTGCCGTTCCGCTGTTGGATTCTTATGTGGATGTAGTCTTCTTTCCCAGTTGGGAGGCAGTCATCACCCTTAGTTGCATCAGCAAAGGGGTCTGAGGGGGATAAAGGGCAACAAAGTATAAATAGAAAAACAATAAGCCAATCTCACTCACAGTTGACCCTTCCAGGATCATACAAATCCCACGATTCGGGAGTCCTGGCTGAAAGGTCCGATTGCAGCGTGTGCGCATGCATTCCCAAAACAGTTTACTCAAGATTATCTTTTAGGGCTTGCAGCACCGGCGTTCGAGAAAGTCTGCAACCAGAAGGCAACGTCGGCGAGGCCGGTATTTGAGAGTTGAGGAGCAAACGAATACTTGGCATCAACGAGTTAAGTGTAAACTACTTTATGAATTTGTCAAACCGGGGGGTTTATCAGCCTGCGTTTCGGCATTAATCAATTACTAACCGTGATAAGTTTAAAGATTGATTGACAGATGGGCTTCAGTATCCACATTTAATCATCTATTAATTCATACATGGTGGGTTATAACACCTCAAACGATATCGGCACCTAAGTTGACAAAATGTAGTTCACACTTTTAACGCAAGTATTGATGTAGCAGTTATTCTTCTCATTCGCTGTGGCAGGCCACGGAAGAGGTAGCCTCCTGGTAGGATTTTTTTTTTTTCCTGGTCGCAGGTTTTTCTCCAACACCGGACACACTTTCGCTTTTGCGCAGCGCCGATAAATTATTATTCAGCCACGTAGAACATCCGCGTCGTGATTTCGAACACTAAGACAGAGCGACGATTAAAAAAAATAAAGTTTATGTCCGATGCCGAAGCACATCGAGTGGAAGGAGCGAACGCCAAGAAGCTAACAGCGGCCTCCAGAAGGAGGCCAAATGGCGGCTCGGGCCGGCTAAACTGCTAATTCAATATCACATCACCCTCTATGGGCCACTAATACTTTTCACCAACTAATTCGTAACCATCTACCCGAACCTAATCTTCTAGGGAAAATAACATCAGTTTATATGCGGCGAAGGGAAAAAAAACATTAGCGGTGCTGTCGCCCTTCCCCCACCCTCCTGTCGCTGACAAATACTCACCAAAAGTTTGGAGGTTCTGAATAGCGGACATACGATAAGATTTGCTTTCCTTTCGGATAGTAACTTGGTTAGCGAGCGTTCGTTAGTCGGCTGAGTGGGTTTGGGTCGTGCTAGCGTTCGGGGCCTAGACAAGGGACGACGACAGGCTGGGCTGGGCTCGGCTTCGCTTCTGGGCTCGGTGGTGCCACACAAGCTGTCTCAAAATGGAGTCGCTGAGATGGCGGATGGCAAGAAAAACAAGCCTTATAGCCCCGCCCGCCCCAACGTCAGCATGCATGTGACGTGACGTGAAAGCTGACGAATCAGAGGAGCGCCACAGCTCCGATCTCGCTTCAGGCACAGGCTGACGTTGCTAACAAAATATACCTTGGGTCAAAGTTTGGCGATTACCAGCAAAATTAGAGGGTTCCGTTCAAATTCAGCACGAACTTTAACCTGTATGTTATTTCATGGAAAATGTAGAGCTGATATTGTTCATTGTACGGTTTGTCCCGAAACTGCGTCACGTCTTTTTTGGCATTATGAGCTCGCTGGAAGGCAAAGCGTCATATATGACTTGTCTCGGGAACTGTTTCACAATATTCTCCAGTCTAGACTGTGGGTGGTTTCTATGGCTTTTCTGTTTTTCTTCTTAACCTTTATGGAATTACACCAAATTTTTGGTTTAGGGTAAAACTATTACTCTATATATTTAGCTTATATGAGATCATCACATACTCGTGACATATTTGCTTAGTCGTCTTACATTTTACAGCATTCTCCAAGTCAGCACAAAAGCTCAAGTGATCTTTGATGAAATGAATTTTTCAGTCAAAGATGGTTGAGATAAACTGGGAGAGGGAATACCGGTCATAGTTTAACTTTCCATAAAAGTCCCAAAAAAATAAACCAGACAAAGTTAACTTGATCATTGAGGCTAACTTGACTTTTCCGTTGCTTGGATTAATGGCATTGATGTGCTCCTTGGATGCTGAAATGGGTAGCGTGCTGTAAGAGCTACTAGCAGGCTATCCATTAATTTGAGTAAATTCAAAGACAACCCAACCATTTAAGACATACTGTACCTTTGGGAATGTGCCTTCCAAAAACCCCGTGAACCCAGTCTGGCCCTTCAGAAAGTTGCGATTACGTCTTGTAGTCTTCACTGTGCAACAATTTACGTTGACGAAAACAACACCTTTTGGGATAAATCTGTCTGCACAACCCCAGACAAGTTTTTGCCATGATTTCAGTTTAGGTCAGCAATAGTCGATCACTGTTCTGGCCCCTGAAAGAAACCTCCCTACTATCATTTATAACCATCAAATGGTCTATATCGCTTGCCCGCAATGGAGAAGAACAATTGTGAAATCTCATGGAACTAATATTACAATTGAGTTGAAAATGTAGGACAGCGTTTGTGTTTTGGTCAGCCTTTAAACAAAAACGGTGTAGTGGCTCCACTCAGTGACAGCGTGAATGAGATTGGTTCTCTCCATGCACTGTGATTGACTGGCGACCAATCCAGGGTGTAACGCCACCTCTTGCCAAAAGTCAGCTGGGATAGGGTTCAGCAACCCTCAACAGGGTACGTGGTGTAGAAAAATGGATGGATGGCCATGCAGCCATTAATAAATAAATAAATCTGCCATCAAATTACTACCAAAAAAAAATAAAAATTCAAAACCTACATTAAACCTAACTTACGCTTAAATTTAGTCTATTGCTCATCTCTTGTGGTAGCACAATAGAAGAGTGGTTAGGGGTTCAAATCTGATTCAAACTAAGTTCACCTATAAAGGTTACAACGCATTTTAGGTTCGTCCCAAATGAGTTATATCCAACTTTTTCTGGGTATTGTATACACACACATCTGTTGAGTGCTCATTTTCATTTCCAAAATACCGCAGTAAGCTTTACGTGCTGGATGTTTAAGCTTGTGTGTAATACAATAGTTTAAGTTGACCAAAATGGCTCTGCAGAGCTTCCAGGTTGCCGCAGCACAGCTCCAGTTGGTGCAAGTAAAAAACCTAAAACATGTCATAAAAAAAAGACAATGTTGAGAAAATCTTTAATGAAAGTCACATGAAAAAAAGAAAAGAAACAAAATTTGATTGTGCAAGAGGGTCTGTTGCGAGCGTACCGCTGAGGGAAGAATACTGCAGCGTTCTGGACACAGCAACACACCAGCAACACACAGCAACACCTTAGCAACACCTGCTACACAACTGCGCCTAGTGCACAAAAGACAAAATATTGAAAATAAAAAAAGCTCATGACGATAACAGCAGACTATAACATTATTAAGCTTTAAATGTATTAAATCACACTAACTCTGAATGCTTCGGAGTCCAGAAAGGACAGCAAGTGGACAGACTGCTAGAAACCTCAGAACAGTAAACGTTCCTTGCAATACTGGCCCCATCGCTTGAGAGCGAAGGGGTGAAACCAAAAAGAAGAAAAAAAGAAGAAAAAAAAAAAGACGCAGAAGCTGTGAGGACAACCTTCAGGATCAAGCAACTTCTTGTCCAGGAACCTCATCATCCGTGTTTCACCTGAAGACAGAACGAGTCAGAAGGTTAGGACTACTCGAGTTTAACTAGTTAAACGACAACGAGACCATGTTTAATGATAAATTAATAGATAGCAAAATAGATACTTAAAACAGTCGTACCTTGACTTACCAGTTCAAATCATTTTATGCCCAAGCTCCTAACACAATATACTCATATATTACAGCTCAGACTCACCGTCTAAATCCCTAATCGCTATTGGCATTGACAGTAACGAATGAGTAGCGACTCACAATTGAATCACTACCTCTTGTACTATTCCAAAGGAAAGACATGCCATAGTGCAACCAACAAACTCCAATTTAGGGCTGGGAATAAAAGTCAACTCACAATCAGCAAAAAAAATGGTAGACCCCAAATTTTTGCATCTAAACTCAACTGGAACCATGTTTGTGTGCACTCTCAGCATCGAGTTAGAGCATCAGATTGAATTTACGAACACACAGATACTCTCCATATCTACGGTTGGGAACTTAGGACCACGGCTGCAATACAGTGCTGTCGACAGAGGATGTCCAAGGTTTGGAATCACTATAAACCAAAAAGGGCGAAATGAAGTGGTATGCAAATACTGCAAATGCGCTGGTGGCGTAACACAGTACCTTGGGATAGACAGCAAGGCGGGCTGGGCTGGACGAGCTTCACAGTGAACTAAGGTAACGTGTTGTTTTTTTTATTAACTTATTAGTTGTGATGCACCGAAATGAAAATGCTTGACCAAAACCAAAAACTGAAATTGAAGAACCTATGGCTGAAAATGTAAAATTATCTATCAATCAATCAAACTTTATTTGTGAGCGCTTTTTACACAAAAAACAACAACACTAAGCGCTTTACCCATTTACTGTTCAAGATAAATAGCTCACCTTGTTGCTGACAACTAGGGCGATTCTCCTCCGTTCCTGGCGGGCGACTTAGGTGGGCTTTTAGATCTGGACCCAGAGCCTCTTTTTGGAGGGGAGGCAGAACGGCTGGCGGACCTAGAGCGGGACCGGGACCTGGACTTGGCGTTGGGCTTCTTGTTCCTGGGGGAGCGGGACTTGGATCTGGAGTAGGACCTGGAGCGGGAGCGGCTGTAACGGGATCTGCTTCGGGAGCGAGAGCGGGACCTGCTGCGAGATCGGCTGCGTCTTCGGGGTCGAGGGCTGCGGGAACATTGTTCAAATATGTCGACTTTTTAGGCACAATCACATAATTTCTTATTGAGTGACATTTTTATTGAGCAAAGGGGTGTAACGTTTTCGGTAAAGTTAAGCTGGGGAAATGTTGGCCTAATTATTAGGGCTGGAAGAGTACAATTATCAGTTATCGGTATTGAACAGATACTGGTGCTATTTCAATGTATCATATACCACCAATCCTTTTCTTTTGGGCTTGTCCCTTTAGGGGTCGCCACAGCGCGTCATCCTTTTCCATGTAAGCCTATCTCCTCCATCCTCCTCTCAAACACCAACTGCCCTCATGTCTTCCATCAACCTTCTCTTTGGTCTTCCTCTTGATCTCTTGCCTGGCAGCTCCATCCTCATCATTCTTCTACCAATATACTCACTCTCTCTCCTCTGGACGTGTCCGAACCATCGAAGTCTGCTCTCTAACGTGGCCTCCAAAACATCTAACCTTGGCTGTCGCTCTGATGAGCTCATTTCTAATTGTATCCAACCTGGTCATTCCGAGAGCGAACCTCAACATCTTAATTTCCGCCACTTCCAGCTCTGCTTCCTGTTGTCTCTTCAGTGCCACTGTCTCTAATCCGTCCATCATGGCTGGCCTCACCACTGTTTTATAAAATTTGCCCTTCATCCTAGCAGAGACTATTCTGTCACATAACACACCTGATACCTCCCTCCACCCGTTCCAACCTGCTTGGACCCATTTCTTCACCTCCTGACCACACTCCTCTCTGCGTACTCTGTTATCAGCTTTCTCTAGATCTACAAAAACACAATGTAGCTCCTTCTGACCTTCTCTGTACTTTTCCATCAACATCCTCAAGGCAAATAATGCATCTGTGGTACTCTTTCTAGGCATGAAACCATACTGTTTGCTCGCAAATACTCACTTCTGTCCCGAGTCTAGCCTCCACTACACTTTCCCATAACTTCATTGCGTGGCTCATCAACTTTATTCCTCGATAGTTGCCCCAGTTTTTAAAAATGGACACCAGCACACTTTTCCTACATTCCTCAGAATTTTTATTATTACAAGAATTATGTTGAACTAGCTGGTCAAAAACCCCACAGCCACCTCTCCTAGATGCTTCCATACCTCCACAGGAATGTCCCACTGCCTTTCCATTTTTCATGCTCTTTAATGCCTTTCTAACTTCCCCTTTACTAATCATTGCCACTACCTGGTCCACCACACTTGCCTCTTCTACTCTCCCTTCTCTCTCTGTTTCCTCATTCATCAACTTCGCAAAGTATTCTTTCCATCTATCTAGCACCAATAAACATATTTCCATCTCTATCCTTAATCACCCTAACCTGCTGCACATCCTTCCCATCTCTATCCCACTGTCTGGCCAACCTGTATAGATCCTTTTCTCCTTCTTTAGTGTCCAACCTGGCATACATGTCATCAAATGCCCTCATCATAATTTCCTGTCATAGTCCCCACATTCAATTCCAGGCTCTGTGTTTTCCTCTTCTCTTTCTGATGAAGAACCTGCTTTCCACCTCATCTTTGTCTTTACCCACAGTAGCTGAATTTCCACCGACGCCCTGCAGGTTGACGGCGGTGTTCTTTGGATGAACGTTCATATTTGTTTGGCAAAGTTTTAAGCCGGATGCCCTTCCTGACGCAACCGTCTGCATTTATCCGGGCTTGGGATCGGCCGACGGTTTGCACTGGCTTGTGCCCCCCATTTCGTATACCACCAATACTTAAGGCAAATAAATCTGACATCAATGAAGTCCTCTTCACCTGTTGTTGGCACTACACTCTGGCTATTTCACACAACGGCGACTCATGTACATCAGAAAGTAGACTTTACACCGATCTAATCGGCATGATCGGTATTGGCCGACAATTAGCATTTTATGCGGATCGTCCGATCAGTTTTCAAGTTATAATTCGCCGATCCGATCAATGACGTCAGCGATCGGCTCTGCAAGAAATTTGTTGTTGTGTTAATTAAAATTGTATGTATTAAAAGTACTAGCGGTATTATTACTCAGTACCGGTATTGGTGAGTACTTAAGTGAATACTCATACTGGTATCAGTCTGAATAAAAGTGCTATCGAACAACCATAATAATTGCAGTGCCTTAATACATTAATGGAACTTATAAATCAAATATTTGCAACATTGAATATTTTCCGTAATTTTACAACCTTGTGGTTGATAAACGCTACTTTGGTGTCCACACATTATACAAGAAAACAAAACCAAGTTGCTTTCGGTTTTTTTCGGACCATTCGCGTTTTAACTACTTGACCGTGACGAATATTTGATCAAAGTAAATGAGCTAACAAAAGCACTCCCGTCGTCTTCCGCTGAGGGATCAACGTGCTTTCCCAGACAAAGAGTCTCGGCGGGTTCCATTTTTCTTACCTTCTGCTTCGGCGACTAGAGCCACCATACCTCCTGGGCGGCCCTCCTCCTCCTCCTCCTCCTCCACATCCTCCTCCACCCCCGCCACTTCCTCGCCGTCCGCCACCGCCGTAATGCGAATCCGGGGGTCGTCCATAGCGGGCCATCTGCACCCGCAGCTCGCGTCCGTCCAGGAGGGCGCCGTCCATGGCGTCCATGGCGTCCTCGGCGTCGCGCTTGTCGTGGAAGCGGACAAAAGCGAAGCCGCGGCTGTCTTTGGAATAGCGGTCTCGCGGGATGTACACGTCCCCGACGCGGCCATACTTCTCGAATACGTGCCGAAGGGTCTCCGGTGTGGTTCGGTACGTCAGGTTGTCCACTTTGAGAGAAGTCATGCCGTCGACGTCGGGCGGAGGCCTTCCGTAACTCATGATGACGACGAGTGCTCGCCTTCTTTCGAAAAAACAAACAGTTTTCACACAGTACGCCGCCGAGCTCACCTTCTCACTTGGAATTATATCTGTAAAAGGGTTCAGACGATTCTTTTCGAACACGATGTTCTCACTTTTTTCTTCCAACAACGCTCGATACAAAATGGCTTCTGCCGCCCTCGAGTGCCTTTCTTCTTCGGCTTCAACTTCTTTTTCCGGTAGTGCATCGTAGCCAGATTCACATGAGGCAACACTGCCACCTATGCTCAGGAGCGGCATATATGGGCAGATGGATGGATGGATGGACGGACGGACAGACAGACGCATAGAAAGATAGACCAATGTATATGCCTATGATCCACCTTTTTGCCGTAACGTTTTTAAACACCAAATGCCAGCATTAATCATGATCAAGAACTTGAGCTTGATGAATCATACGAGTACTTTGGCACTGTGTTTGATTCCAAGTTTGTTTGACTTGAACACAGACGAAGTCACAAAACGACAGCCACTTATTACGAAAGCTCAAGTCTTTTTTTTTTTTTTTTGCCTGTGATACTGTTTTATGTCAACTTTATAATGCTTGTATTGAAAGCCTTTTAACCTTTTATCTGTTGGTTCGATGACTGCATAAACGGCATTGTCAAAGTATGCCCGATATTTATTGGGATCGAGCAGAGGGAATTGGGCACTCATGGGAAGAAACAGGCGGCTAAAATCCATCCAAATTCTTTCCATGATATTTATTTATTTATTCATGTATTTACTTTCTGTACTGCTTATCCTCACAAGGGTCACGGGCGTGCTGGAGCCTATCCCAGCTATCTTCGGGCGAGAGGCAGGGTGCACCCTAAACTGGTCGCCAGCCAATCGCAGGGCACATATAAACATAAATAAATAAACCATTCACACTCACATTCACACCTACAGGCAATTTAATGTTTTCAATTAACCTACCATGCATGTTTTTGGGATGTGGGAGGAAACCGCAGTACCCGGAGAAAACCCACGCAGGCACGGGGAGAACATGCAAACTCCACACAGGCGGGGTCGGGGATTGAACCCGGGTCCTCAGAACTGTGAGGCAGATGGCAAACCGGTCGCCTACCATCCCATTAATGAACATTTAGATGTAAATATGAGAGATTATAGCTATAGGCTGGTTTCCATATGTAGTTTGGCAGGTTGATGTAACATTTCGACACAGAAAAAGTAGGTCAAGAAAAATCAAGACACAAACAATACAACTACCAAGATCGTTCATTCATTCAGTGGTAAGCGACCGTCAGAGGTAGTGTGCAAGGGAGAGAAGTGCTGTTGCCTTGCCACGTTCAAAAAGACAAAGTAAAATTGCACAATATTCTTGTAAAGTGCAAGAGCATATTAAAGTGCCATCATGTATCAGAAAGTACGAATGAATATTGCACGTCGCCCAACTGCTTATCCCAAAAAAGTACTCTTCTTCTTTTCCTTTGGGCTTGTCCCTTTCGGGGTCGCCGCAGCGCGACATCCTTTTCCATGTAAGCCTATCTCCTGCATCCTCCTCTCCAACACCAACTGCCCTCACGTCTTCCCTCACGACGTCCATCAACCTTCTCTTTGGTCTTCCTCTCGCTCTCTTGCCTGACAGCTCAAGCCTCATCAACCTTCTACCAATATACTCACTATTTCTCCTCTGGACGTGTCCAAACCGTCCAAGTCTGCTCTCTCTAACTTTGTCTCCAAAACATCTAACCTTGGCCGTCCCTCTGATGAGCTCATTTCTAATTGTATCCAACCTGGTTACTCCGAGAGCGAACCTCAACATCTTCATTTCCGCCACCTCCAGCTCTGCTTCCTGTTGTCTCTTCAGTGCCACTGTCTCGAATCCGTCCATCATGGCTGGCCTCACCACTGTCTTCTAAACGTTGCCCTTCATCCTAGCAGAGACTCTTCTGTCACATAACACACCTGACACCGTCCTATACCTGTTCCAACCTGCTTGGACCCATTTCTTCACTTCCTGACCACACTCACCATTGCTCTGGACGGTTGACCCCAAGTATTTCAAGTCCTCCACCCTTGCCATCTCTTCCCCCTTCACCCCTCTCATTCATGCACATATAGTCTGTCTTACTTTGGCTAATCTTCATTCCTCTGCTTTCCAGTGCATGCCTCCATCTTTCTAATTGTTCCTCCACCTGCTCCCTGCTTTCACTGCAGATCACAATGTCATAAGCAGTCGGGAGATGGAAGAAAGTTCTCGAAAATCAACCATCACTGCAGCCCTCCAACAGTCGGGGCTTTATGGCAGAGTGGCCCGACGGAAGCCTCCCTCTCCTCAGTGCAAGACGCATGAAAGCCTGCATGCAGTTTGCTAAAAAAACACCTGAAGGACTCCAAGATGGTGAGAAATAAGATTCTCTGGTCTGATATGGGACCAAGATAGATGGGGTGTTTTTCAGCTGCAGGGACAGACGACTGGTTGCAATCGAAGGAAAGATGAATGCGGCCAAGTACAGAGATATCCTGGATGAAAACCTGACTGGGCTTCACCTTCCAACAAGACAATGACCCTAAGCATACAGCTAAAAATAACGAAGGAGTGGCTTCAGAACAACTCCGTGACTGTTCTTGAATGCCCCAGCCAGAGCCCTGACTTAAACCCAATTTCTTTTTGAATAAATCTGCAAAACAATTCAACAATTCCGTTTCTTTCTGTCAATATGGGGTGGTGTGTGCACATTATTGAGGAAAAAGAAATTTAAGTGGGTCTGAATACTTTCCGTACCCACTGTACTTCTCTGCAACTCCAGGCTTCCGCATGCAATACCACAGTTCCTCTCTGGGTACTCTGTCATAGGCTTTGTCCAGATCTACAAAGACACAATGTCGCTCCTTCTGACCTTCTCTGTACTTCTCCATCAACATCCTCAAGGCAAATAATGCATCTGTGGTCCTCTTTCTAGGCATGAAAACATACTGTTTGCTCGCAAATACTTCTGTCCTGAGTCTAGCCTCCATTACACTTTCCCATAACTTCATTGTGTGGCTCATCCACTTTATTCCTCGATAGTTCCCACAGCTCTGCACATCACCCTTGTTCTTAAAAATGGGCACGAGCACTCTTTACATCCATTCCTCAGGTATCTTCTCACCCGATAGAATTATGTTGAACAAGCTGGTCAAAAATTCCACAGCCACCTCTCCTAGATGGTTCCATACCTCCACAGGAATGTCATCAGGACCCACTGCCTTCCCATTTTTCATCCTCTTTAGTGCCTTTCTAACTTCCCCCTTACTAATCATTGCCACTATCTGGTCCACCACACTTGCCTCTTCTACTCTTTCTTCTCTCTCATTTTCCTCATTCATCAACTTCTCAAAGTATTTTTCCATCTATCCAGCACACTACTGGCACCAGTCAACACATTTCCATCTCTATCCTTTCTCTTCTATTGATCTTTTTCTCCTTCTTTAGTGTCCAACCTGGCATACATGTCATCATATGCCTCTTGTTTGGTCTTTGCCACCTCTACCTTCGCCCTACGTTGCATCTCCATGTATTTCTTTCTCCTCTCCTCAGTCCTCTCAGTGTCCCACTTCTTCGCTAACCTCTTTCCTTGTATGATTTCTTGTACTTTTGAGGTTCCACCACCAAGTCTCCTTCTTCATTTTCCTACCAGAAGATACACAAAGTACTCTCCTGCCTATTTCTCTGATGACATTGCCTGTAGTGGTCCAGTCTTCTGGAAGCTATTACTGTCCACCGAGAGCCTCTCTCACCTCTTCCCGAAAAGCCGGACAACACTCTTCCTGTCTCAGCTTCCACCACGTGGTTCTCTGCTCTGCTTTTGTCTTCCTAATCTTCCTCCCCATCACCAGAGTCATCTTGCACACCACCATTTTATGGTGTCAAGCCACACTCTCCCCTACCACTACCTTACAGTCCGTAACCTCCTTCAGATGACATCGTCTGCACAAGATGTAATCCACCTGCGTGCTTCTACCTCCACTCTTGTAGGTTACCCTATGTTCCTGCCTCTTCTGGAATAAAGTGTTCACTACAGCCATTTCCATTCTTTTTGCAAAGTCTACCACCAGCTTTCCCTCCAAGTTCCTTTCCTGGATGCCGAACTTACCCATCACTTCTTCATCACCCCTATTTCCTTCACCAACATGTCCATTACAATCTGCACCAATCACGACTCTTCTCTGTCTGGGATGCTCAGAACTACTTGGTCCAGCTCCGTCCAGAATTTCTCCTTAACCTCTAGGTCACATCCTACCTGTGGGGCATAGCCACTAATCCCATTATACATAACACCCTCAATTTCAAGTTTCAGCCTCATCACTCGATCTGATACTCTTTTCACCTCCGAGACATTCTTAGCTAAGTCTTCTTTTAAAATAACCCCGACTTCATTTCTCTTCCCATCTGCACCACGGTAAAATAATTTAAACCCTGCGCCTAAACTTCTAGGCTTACTGCCTTTCCACCTGCTCTCCTGGACACACAATATAATCATCATGTCAACCAACTCCCGAGATTTTCCTGTCATAGTCCCAGCATTCAAAGTCCCCACATTCAGTTCTATGCTCTGTGCTTCCTGCCGAAGAACCCGCTTTGCATTTATCCGGGCTTGGGACCGGCCTCCAGTTTTCACTGGCTTGTGCCCCCCCAGGGCTGCATTATATCACTAAAAAGTACGACTAGTTCCATCCATCCATTCATTTTCCGAGCCGCTTCTCTAGTTATAAATATTAAATAAAATGCTACTGTGTATCAGGAACTTTTAAAAGTACTAAAGAATATTGCATGTTGTCGTATTTTATAAAATAAAAAAGTGCATCGGCCTACTGCATTTTAAAGTGCTTTTAAAGTGCTGGTTGTTCCTCATCCACATTTTCAGATGCTTCTTAAATGTCATGAAGCTGGGAGATTCTCTGACTGAGAGTGGTAGGCTATTCCAGACCTTACTACCAGGACATTGGGTCCAAATACGATCTGCCTAAAAGGTAGTTCACAATCACCTTTGAGGTGGCTTTGGTGTTTCGTGTTTTGGAAACATTAGTTCTCTTCTGTGCAATGAAGTATTTTAGTGGTTGTGGTGGTGTGGTGCTCGTCAGTCTAAAACATTGTACATCATGCAAGCAATTTTTTTTATATTTTTAAGTTTTCAAAACTAAGCTTTGAAATGATGTTACAATGATGAAATGAAAAATGCCTAAAAAAACAAACCTAAAAAAAAATTTTTTTTTTTTTTTAGGTTTGTTGATAGAATTGTTAACAAACGAGCCTGAATGTCTGAATTGTCTTGAGTTCATTTTTGTTTTTTTAGCGTTAGAAGAGGTTTTATTTTTGAAGCGAAATCCTGACGGGAGGTAGAACAAAAAGGGTTTCCGGGCCTGCACTCGAAGCCCCGCCTCCATCTGTCTGTGCCATCTTGAACAAAAACGGTGGATGAAAAAGATCGAGACAAAGATGGGGCAAATATTTTAAAAACGAGCTTTTAAACAATCGTTCTGTGAACTTTTACTCGTGGCTGGACATTGTGGACCGTAAGTGGAGCTTCGTGGACAAACAGCCGCCACACCCGGTTGACCAAGCTAGCTAACGTTAGCTTCCGAGCTAGCCAGGCTAAGCTAACGTATAGCGGATGCGAGCACTAGCAGGCACGGAAGCTGGAATAAGATTGAGTTATTTATTTTTTTTCTAGTTATTTTTCGGTGCTTGAGAGAAGACTGGAATGGGGAGATGAGCAAACGTCGTGTGGCTGTGCCGCCGCTGCCGCTATGAGGACACCAGCTCGTTAGCTCGCCTGCTAGCGCTTGTTTTTCGTTCCACATCGGAACCTCAATAAGCTGCGGTGAGTAAAAACATGTCAGCCCGTTCAACTGTCGTCTCGAAACCCAGTTAAAATGGTTCAAAACAGGCCGTGTTGGTGACATTGACGTTAAACCGGTCGCTAGTCACGCGTTCATCAGTACGTCTTCCGGCGGCTGACCCACTTTTGGACAGTGCACAAAGCGGAATGCAAAATAGGACAAAGTAGCTCCGCCTGACTGGGAACAATCGTCTGTTTGTGTTCTGTTCTCTACTCGCCTGGCTGCGTGAACATTTCTTGTTTTAACACGAGCTGTCATGCTAAATAAGCGAGTCCGCTTTGCACACGTCACATATCTCAGGCGAGGTTGGCGTCATTTGAACGCAACGGTTGCCTTGCAGTTCGGAGTTTCTGGGTTTGAATCTGGCTTCCGGCCGCCCTGTGTGAAGTGAGCATGTTGTCCACGTACTCGTTTTCATTTCTCATTGCAAAAAACATGTTAGCATGTTAGTTTAATTGAATGTGGGAATGTGAGTAGGGATGTGCGTTTGTCAACATGTGTCCTGATATTGTCTGGCGACCATTCAGCTGTCTATGTTTTCTAGGATTGACCAGTCCATCTTTGTCTCCATGTCCCCAGGATATTGACTGGAGTCTGGTCTATTGTTTGCCTGTGCCCTGACAATGACAGGCGTCTAGTCCATTGTTTGTCTGTATCTATCCTGACCTTGGTTGATGACCGTTTTTTGATTACGTTTGCCCTTGATAGTGACTGGGGTCCACTCCATTGTTGTCTTTTTGGCAGCCTGATATTGACTGGTGACCAGTCAATGGCCAGTCACTTCATCGTGTATCTACATGTGGCCGGACGTTGTCTTGCAAACGTCCATTATTTGTAAACATTTTCCCTAACATTGACCAGTCCATTGTTTTGTCTATATGGACGGTGATATTTATATTTATTGGTGACATTTTCGTCCGAAAGACTTATGTGGGCGAAGCAAAATGGCCGAAACACAATGCTGTAATGGTGCAATCAAGAACCGCTGCCAGTGCGCGCTTCTCTGGGTAATGGTCGGAGGTGCCACCAACGACAAGGTGGCATGCGCTTTGGCTGTCTCCATCTTGTTGTTTAGCAGCTATGACAGTCTGTCAACATATAAAATAACTCCACACGGCCAAACATTTCGGGCCTGTCTTGTCAACGATGTCATTGTGCACCTCCTGTCTGAAAAACAACAAACATATTGTATCGCAAAAGGATTTGCCACCTGTAGGCACAGTTGAAAATAAGGGATTCAGTTAAAGATTCAATTCATGGACCCTCGTTACCAGCTCCTTGGGCATAAATTGGAATTGGAAAATGTGAACGTTTTTGCGTGGTCAGATTATACATGTTTATAACTATAGCCATACTTTATTTGTCAGTTACACAGTTGTATAATTTTCCATGTCATGTTCAAATTTTGACAGAAAATAAATGAAAGATTAAGAGTAACAGGGAACATTTGATATGTTGATATTGGGAAAAAATATTATGATAGTATTTTGAATGAGGTTAGTACACAGTGATAGCCATAAATGCAATTTTACTAATAATTGGTAAAATAATTATTTTCTGACCTTGGTTGCCCCCATTTTCGGTTTTCACTTTCGGTACATCACTAGTGGCTATATGTGTATTCTGCCATCAGTGACTTGACTGTGGTTTGGCCTGATGGTCGAATGTGTTTGGAGATGTGCTTATTATAACATAAGCTTCTTCGAAACGCACAGCTTCTAAATTGTTGACCGATTGGCAAGCAGGAACTGTCATTCAAGCCTCATACAATATTTATTTTCCTCCCAATTGTGGCTGTTTTTGCATCTTTTGAATAGCACGCAGCTGCTGTGTCAGCTTGTATGATCCAAATGTGTTGTGGAGTCACGTGATGATGCTCTTTAGGCACCGCTGACTAAGCATGTGTGTCATGGCACGCTTTGTGGCTAAAAAAAGACAAATGGTGCGTCTTTGACTTCCTTCTTTTAGTCAAGCAACATGGTTCTCTTTCATTCATTTTACATGACTGCTTGTTTTCCTGCTATGGTGTGTTGTTTGTCAGGTTCTTCTGACAGATTCCTTCCTTCCCACGCCTGCTGAAGGCCACGGAAATGTATAAATGGAAATTGGTTGACTGCATTTTGAAAGAATGCGCGCAATGGGGGTGGACGCAAGAGTGGGCCCACAGGCTGTTTTTGTACACTGACTGAATCACTCGCGCCTGCTGCTGCTTTTGTTGCCTGTCACAAACACAGCAACCTGCTTTTGAACCACACCTTCACACACTTCTTAACAGCCGTGACGATGACGACGATGACTATGCTCCAAGACAATTTGGCAAATAATCTGTTCAAGGGTCAAACTGTCCCCAATGTAAAATTTGGATTAATTGTACAGGCAAAAAGTGGGGCTGCGCATTTACCTACAATGAACCCTATCCCGCTATATAGAGACCCCTTCCAAAAAAAATTAATATTATGAAAAAGTGAATTGTTTTCCATAATTCCATTCAAAAAGTGAAACTATTATAGATTCAGGGCCCAGAGTTTAAACAATTTCAGGTATTTATTTTATTTTTACATAATTTGGGATTCCAGCTCATAAAAATCAGGGATTCAAAAAATTTGAATACTGTGAATAAATCAGCCCAAATTTTGCAGGCCATAAATGTTTTAAACAGAATGTCACAGACTAATCACCTCCTAAACTCAAAGCACCTGCACAGGTTTCCCCAGGTGTCATTAAATTGCTTCAGTTTGGTTCAATTGTCTCAGTTGGGTTCAATACGGGGAAGACTGCAGACTCGACAACGGGCCAGAAGACCATCGTTGATACCCTCCATAGGATGGGTAAGCCACAAAAGTTCATTGCTAAGGAGGCTGGCTGTTCGCAGAGTGATGTGTCCAAGCATATCAATGGAAGGACAAAATCTGGCAGAAGATGGATCAGCAAAAGAGATGACTGTGGTCTTCAGCGGATTATCAAACGGAGAAGATTCAAGAAGAGAGGAGAGATCCAGAAAAAGTGGACTGAAGCGGGAGTCGCAGCTTCAAAAACCACCACATTCATATGCATCCGGAAGATGGGCTACAACCGTCGGGTTCCTCGGGTCAAGCCGCTTCTGAGCCTGAGCCAACGTTGGAAGCGTCTGGAATTTTGGACAGTGGTCCGAGGTCCTCTATTCCGATGAAAGTAAAGTGCGCCATTCATTTGGGAATCAAAGTCCAAGGGTTTGGAGGAAGACTGGTGAAGAACAGCACCCGACCTGCTTGAGGTCCAGTGTGAAATATCCACAGTCAGTCATGATTTGGGGTACAATGTCGAGTGCAGGTGTTGGTCAACGCTGCATTCTTAATCCAAGGTCACCGCAACAGTCTACCAGAATGTTTTCGAGGACTTCATGATTCCTTCTGCTGAGCATCTGTACGGAGATGCAGATTTCATCTTCCAGCAGGACCTGGCCCCTGCCCAGACCGCGAGAAGCACCAAAACCTTATTTGATGCCCGTGCCATCACAGTGCTCGACTGGCCAGCCAACTCGCTGGTATCGAAACCCCATTGAGAATCGATGGGGTATTATCAAGAGGAAAATGTGGGGCACCGGACCCAAAAACAAAGAAGAACTGACAGCAAGCATCTGGGCGCCCATAACTCCCAGGCAGTGCCACAGGCTGATTGCCTCAATGTCACGGTGGATCGAGGCAGTGATTCAAGCAACGGGATTCCCAACCAAGTATTGAAGATGAACAAATTGTTTTGAAAGTACCATATTTTGATTGATTTAATGTGACCCTAATTTCTTTCCTTTTTTTTTCCTACAAAAACTGAGAAGTAAATGGGGATTTCTTCACAGTATTCAAATGTTTTGAATTCCTGATTTTGTAGGTATTATGAGTCAAAATTATGTACAAATAAATACTTGAAATTGTTTAATTTGTGGGCCCTGAATCTATAATGTATGGAAGTTTAACTTTTTGAATGGAAATATCGAAATAAAAAAAAAACTTTCAATGATATTCAAGTTTTTTTGGAAAAGTTTCGTAGAATATAGACTAGCATAGCATGGAATAGCATATGGCATTTTGTACTGCATGTTAGCATCAACCTAGCAGACTTTCATGAGATGAGAAATAGTTGAACATTTTCTGATTTAAATATACAATGTTTAATTCTGTATTGTTGTATGTGTCTCTTACAGTAGACTTCAATTGGGAGTGACAAATAAACAGCTCGAAGCAAGCACACTTTGACTCTATTTGGAGAACTGTGTGATTCATAATGAAAATAGGTAAAATGTGGCTGTTAATAACTTAAGGTGTGTTTAAAGCCTGTGTAAGGGGTGAAACAATAACGATGTTGTGGATCTTCAACGTTGGCTGGTAGGTCTAGATAAGAACATATATCCCCTGTGATAAATGAGGGTTCACTGTCATTAGACTGTCTCGTTTGAAGGTGGAATAACATCAGCTTCCATTTTGTTGCTCCCACGCTGCTCTTGATGCCGATCCAGTCTTCCTCCTCCACCGACTTTTACGTCCCAGCTATTTGGGAGAGCATCCTGAGAGTTCATGTTTGGATTCTCAGGATGCTTGCGATGATGATGATGCTCCAATTTATGATCTAGTGATTTTCTATTCACGTGTAAGCCTGCTCCTGATGGTGCTTTTGAATCATGTCGCCCCTGTCCACCAGGCCCTGGCCATGCCCTCGAGTGTACGGGCGGGCAATCTGAAGGACCCGGACGTGGCGGACCTCTTCTGCAGGGATGACCCTGAGAAACTCTTTGCGGACCTCAGGGAGATCGGCCATGGCAGCTTTGGAGCCGTCTACTTTGTGAGTAGTCCTCTCGCCATGTGGACACAGAAAACCTCAAACTCCAATTAAATAAAAAGATAACATTTTAAACTTTCAAAAACGTTTCAAGCTTTATTCACAATAACTTTGTACTGTGTTGGGCATTTTAGGCCATGAAAAAAGTACAAAACAATAATTTTGCACTGTACAGTAATATGGGTGGATAAAAAAAGAAGTGATTCAATATAACAATCGTCTGTAACCGACAAACCTCTGCCCCTATTAGTCTATTAAATCGAGGTTCCACTCTACTGAAATTCAAAAAATGTTATTGCCAAGAAAAACTACCAAAGAAAAAAAATAGGGGGCTTCTAGCGGTACAAGAGTTATTAATCGATTAATCGACAATCATCAAACTTTTTTGGATAATCGTTTAGAGATTTGTTTAACTTAAAATTTCCCAAATCCTCAGCATTTCAGACCCACAACAGCAAATATTTTCACATTTGTGTTGTCCTCCATCCAAGCAGAATGAGTATTTTTATGTTGAATCAAAGTAAGACATTTACAAACATCTGCTTTAACTTCGGAAAACAATGATCAACATTTTTGCTATTTTCTGACATGTTACGGACCGAACTAGTACCTGAATCAAAATCTGTATCATCGATTACGGTAATTGAAAAAATAGTCGACAGATTAATCGATTGTTAAAATAAGCTCGACAGATGCTATAAATCACAAGTTTTTATTGCCAAGTAAAATTACCAAGTTTGCAATTGGAGGGTTAAATGAAATTGCCAAGCCAATGTTCAACTAACATTTAACAGGGCCACAATGACCTAAGTTATAATTGATTAACTTCAGTGTTTAACTACACAGACTTCTGTGATTTACAGGGGACATAATTTGCCAAGCTAACTTTCTGTAGTATTTGGGATGTAATATTGTCTCTATGGGGCCTCAGTAAACGTGAAATATGAATTAAAATCGTCCACGCATTTCCGAGTTAGATGTTTTTCTGCCGAGAGGCCTGAAATCAGGGCATTCAAATTTTTCGAGCTTATCTATGTCACTAGCGAAGATCTCCGCCTTCCCTTTCCGCTCCCGAGGCAGCGCTGTCAACGTAACAAACACGTGTGCTCTCACAAGTGGGTCTTTTACATTGAAGCAAACAATCAGAGGAAAATGAGCTGAGGGTTTGGGGGTCTTAGCGAAATATGGACGAGGCGGAAACAAAACTGGGTCAAGCCGAAATAGCTGTCAGAGGGGCCTTTTCTGGACACTCTATGACAAAATGTGTTTTTAAAAAAGAAATTAAATTAACACTTTTATACTAAGTCCATGATGGCGAGTCACTCTATGAAGGCCTAAATAGACAAAATATGAGACCTTAAGGTTAATATCAAAGATGGTTCCTATAGTTTTATTTTTTCAAGCTTATTTATAGCTGCCCCCCAGTTCACATGCAGCAGTTTAGGCCAATCGGAGGGCAAATTTTGAGGCGTAACCAAAATCTGTGGTGTTATTTGAATGGATGGGTATCTCGTGTAAGAACTGGTACCTTAGCAGTTTGGAGTTCCGGCGCCTAAGCCTAACTGTCACTGTCCTCTGACACACCTTTCAGGCCCGAGACGTGCGCAACAATGAGGTGGTGGCCATCAAGAAGATGTCGTACAGCGGCAAGCAGACGAATGAGGTGACTGAACACGACAGCAAGAATGTGTCCTACGTAACAGAGGCTTGACCAACTTTTTGTGTCGTGTTGACGTGCAGAAGTGGCAGGACATCATTAAAGAGGTGAAGTTCCTGCAGAAACTTCGTCATCCCAACACCATCGAGTATCGGGGATGTTACCTGAAGGAGCACACAGCATGGGTACGTCCTCTTTCTATGCTGTTCACTAGTTTGTAGTACGGCTGGGTAATTAATAAATTGTTATCAGTTCAGTGGAATTCATTTGTCTGGACCTTATTCTTTTTTTTATATATTTTTTTGCGTGGCTTCGGTAGTTGAAAGTGTGCCCCTGTTAACATGGACTGCGCACACTCACAACTTTAGCCGGCCAACTTGCGACCGCTCCGCTACGTGGCGGGCGCACGCCTGTTGGCCGTTCATAATAACGAGACGGTGCCCTCTCTTCAGGAAGGATAGCGTGCAGGTGGAGATTGACTAAAGCAGTGAAGAAGACGGTGACATCCAACCACCATGTCTTAGTGAGACTGTTTTAATGCAGCATTAAAACATGCACTTGCGAAAGTGCGACCATGTGAAATATTTACTTGCAGACACTGAAAAAAGGGTCGCTTATGCGACCATTTCGGTTGCAGTCTCGAGCCCTGCATTTATTCACAGGTTGGAAACTTTACACCCGAAATATGTGCTTTCAAGCACCAAATATTTTGCTTGGTCACCTTGCCTCCCCTGCATCCATGTCCTATGTGAGAAACTAGTGTGAGAGAGTTGGCGGTAGATGTATAGACCAGCCGAGCCATGCAGTTTGACAGCTCATTTATGTTCAATTGTTGCGGATTGCATTTATGTACATTTTGCCTAAAGGGACATTTTGTCCAAGAGGAAGGTTTTTTTTAAAAAATTTTTTTAAATCATATCTGTAACGAAAACATTTATTTCTATTATTTCGGTGTATGTTAATGCAGGGCAAGTAAATGTTTAAAAGCTTGTTTTGTATCAGGAGAAATTAAGCAAATCCCAGGAAGTGTAAAAAGCAAAACCTGTTTAGAATAATTCATTGTCATTTAATTTTTCAACAAGCAAAAGGGTAAAATCAATCAAAATCGGAACTCTGGATTTTTGTAAAAAAAATGTGGCCCTGCCCATTGTAGTAGAGATGTATTTTTAAAACCACATCTCCTGTATGTGCAGCTGGTGATGGAGTACTGCCTCGGCTCCGCCTCCGACCTCCTTGAAGGTGAGTCTAGCCCCGGAGGTCGTCCTGTCCTGGTGGCAGCTGTCCAAGTCTTTTTGTTTACATCCCACACTCTTGTTGTTGTTTGCAGTTCACAAAAAGCCTCTCCAGGAGGTGGAGATTGCTGCTATTACCCATGGTGCACTGAAGGGTCTGGCATACCTTCACTCTCACAACATGATCCACAGGTGATGTCTTATTGATTATTGATGATTGATTTGCAATCTGGAGGTGGGAATAAATCACATGGTCTTGAGTAAGTCAACTTTCAAGAAAGTCCCAAGAGACTGTGGAGAAAACACAACATACAGTAAGTATATTGGCACACTCAGTAGTTGTACTAACACAATCACATTTTCAATGGTCTCAAACCAGTCTCCATATTGTCTATTGCTTTGTTTTATCAAATAAACTCATAACCAACATGAAGCTTTATTGATATTTGGCCAGCAATCGGTCAGCTAAATGGTGAAGTTAACGTCGGTTACGTGGGTTTTTACAGTGACGCATGAAGTTATATGTAGTTGTTGTCTTTATTTGAGTTGCAAACCTTTCATTTTGCCATTCTCCTTTCCCTGTGTTTATCAAAAACATAATTTAATAATCTTCGGCTCTCACTCCAAAAAACTTGATTCATGAGGTGGCCTCTTGACTCTGCAGCACAGCATACTTGTATAAGTTTTTGCCAAGCAATTCCAAGTCCAAAGATTGGCAGTTCAACCCTGTACATTCCTTTGGGGTCAAATTTGACCCATTTTGACATGACAGCGATAAAAATAACCTAAATGTCCTTCTTTCACCCTGTAATTTGGTGACTTGGAACTATACATCAATCATTAGTGTGTATGTTTTATGGGACAGTGGTAACAACTGTGTTCAAGGAGGAGCTGAAAGTCCTGAGAACTGTCTCTGTTCTCACCACAGTGCGCAGGTTCCCACAGGAACACCTGTTTGACTTTGAAGGGTCATTGGGGGGGGGGGGGGAGATCATGAAATGGTGAAAGGGTAAAAGGGCATATACATACATCATCCGTCTTCAAGAGCTCCACTGTTTATTGTTTTTTGGTCATTCTTTTTGTCATTTAGTGTTTGTTGTCCCTCGTGCGGGCTTGTGGACTGTTTAAAGCGGCAGCGGGACATCCTTTTGAGGAGATTGTTGGCCCCGGTTGCGCCCTCTCGGCAGCAGGTTTGCAGCGACACCGATTCTGAGGCTGGGAATTTTGCCGCTGTTCGGCTGTCGCCGCTTGTTGCTATTGCGCCTAGATATAGGCAGCACTCTTGCAACAGCCTCAAAACTGTCTGAGCTTGTGGCCTGCCTACGATGCTGCCCTATGACTGGACAAATGGTCGGGGGAGCTGAGCTGAGCGAGGACCATCGGCAAAGTGGCCTGGAGGAGTTGAGATCATTTGTAATAAACAATTATTATGAGGGTATTCTGGGCCTTACTAACAACATACTACGTGTGCATGAAAAGTGTACTGTATGGAAGGGTTAAGCCAAGTCATGTGATTGGAGTCCCTTATCTCTGTTGCTGTCCACAGGGACGTGAAGGCAGGCAACATCCTGCTGACTGAGCCCGGTCAAGTCAAACTGGGCGACTTCGGCTCCGCTTCCATCGTGGCCCCGGCCAACTCATTTGTGGGGACACCCTACTGGTGGGTCCTTTCTTTTTAACAGCCACTCTGCTCATCTTCATTGTTTTTTTTAACACAAACATTCTCCCGCCCTGGTGCAGGATGGCTCCTGAGGTGATCCTGGCCATGGACGAGGGGCAGTATGACGGCAAAGTAGATGTGTGGTCGCTAGGCATCACCTGCATTGAGCTCGGTATGAGATGCGCTCGCAACATGGCCCAAAAAAAAAATTCATGTTAGCAAACTTACAATTTATATAAGCTACAGCTGCCAAAATGTTGGCTACATAAACACTATGTGAGCTGTGACTTGTTTAGGCAAGTGCACGGACATCTATTTCTTGTTTGTGTTACGAGAGATGTTCTCAAGCGAATACTGGAAAATATGAAAGTCAAGCAAACTCTTGTGTCCCTATTTAATATTTCGTGTTTGACACACTTGAATTGAGATGCACTTGAGTAGACTTATTTTTTTCTTTTTCAGAAAAAGACATTTCCATACAATCATTTTAAAACAGTAGTTTCCATAGTCGTCCTTTGGTTTTATGATTTATTTCATTTTTCCCCTGCTTTTGAACAAAGAGAAAGTTTGAAGGTAATCCAGCAATCCCTTCTTGATTGTCCATATTCACTTGTCCTTTTGATCATTTCCAGATAAACAATTTTGGCACTGATGCACAAAGACCGCTTTACACGTGTTTTCCTCACACGCCTCCAATTTATAACAGTTTAAAAAGTTTTAATTTCATATTTATTTATATATATATATATATATATATACATACACACACACACACACGAAGCAAAGGAGCTTTTACTACTTTTCATTATTTCTGTCAAGAATGGGGGTGGTCACAAGAAAACGTCAACTTGTGGTGGGGTTATAAATTTTCCAAATGTTTTTTTTTTTTCCCAATTTTCAACATTTCCCTGATTATTCCATGCCTATACCCAATTGTAAGTTGTCAAGTTTCTCGTAATGTATTTTTTTTACTTGTGGCCAAGACCGGTTCAGTTTGCTATTTTTGTAGTATATTTACCAGAAAGGCAACTAAAATACAGTTTGAGTTTGTGTTGCATTTATGTTTGAATGTAAAGTGTTATAGTTAGATGGAATTAATTAGTGGTACTAAATGATTAATGACCAAATGGGCCTAAAAATGCGTGAAATTGTGTTGTCACAGCGGAGAGGAAGCCCCCCCTGTTCAACATGAACGCCATGAGTGCCTTATACCACATTGCTCAGAATGAAAGCCCCATCCTGCAGTCCAGTCACTGGTGAGACATCTTGTTTCTTCTCCTCACATCCTGACACTAATAAACTGATCTCACAACTCTCTCTGTCAGGTCCGATTCCTTCCGCAACTTTGTGGACTCGTGTCTGCAGAAGATACCCCAGGACCGGCCCACGTCTGATGTGCTGCTCAATGTGAGAACAACATCGTCGCCCATTTAAGATTTCAAAGCAGGCAAATCTACTCTTTGTAAAAAGTATAATAATTAATCATCATAACAGCTTCAAAACAAGCCGTGAAATATAATGTAATTCATCTCAGTCTGACCCAGTCACAAGCATCTTCTTCAACATGCAAATTACTTTACATTTGTATTTACCACAGTGGATTCAAAGCACACGGCACACCTCTAAGGGGAGCCCTACTAAACATTCCCCTATTATTGTAATCCCTCATCTTTTGCTGGTTTATATTCCGAACCCCCACAATGAAAAGTGTGAATCCGCGAATAATGGACGCCACCCCTTTCCATTATTTAAGACCAAAATTGCCCTCCTACACTCTGAACACACAAATAAATTTACGTACTGCAGCAGTGAAGAAATTAAACTTGATGAAGATGATAAATCTGCTGTGCACTACAATGACGTTGAGGATTTGTTAGTGTACTGCACAGAAAAGCAGAGTACTGGCAGCTCTTAAGAATAATAAAATTCAATCAAAACAGTACATGGTATGCATCATAGAAAAATTGGATATGTTAAAATGTGAAATCTGCCAGTAGCCAGTAATAGTCTGAACCAGTGGGGAATTACTGTACCACTTTAAGTCTATTGCAGGAGTTACGTTGCAGACCCTCTTGCGATATGTGGAAAATCTACTATATGGAGACCATATTTATATAAAAAAAACAAAAAAAAAAAACATCGTAGTTTGCCGTAAAATTCCCCTCACACGTTAAACATTTAAACTTTATGAAAACACTTTAAACACAATGTAAACATAGAAATATGTACTAATGGAATAACAAATAAAACATTTGTCTTAAAATAGCCCTCCCAGATGATTCAAACAGATTTTAAACTTACTCAAACAAAACCTTTAACTGCATTGTATCTATATATTTTACCATATAAGTTTATATTTAAAGTGAAGATGAGATGGCTTCCTAAAAAAACGCAGTAATATATAGCCTCCAAATGCAGCTGTCATGTTGTAACGTCAGCGTTTGAATGCTTTCGCTAGATGGAGGTGTGGCCGTCACTTGTAAATAAGTATGGACGAACGCGAGGAAGACTGTGTCAGTGACTTCAGCGACGAAATCAGCGATAATTCCGTTGAAATTGAAACAGAACCCGGTACTGACAGTAATGATGATGATGATGTGTTATGTCCCTACCGGTTTGAGTCATACAAGATGGATGAGAATCATGAAGATCCAGTTGAAGTCTGATGGCGAAGAGCTCGTGTACGAACTGTGAACCAATGCCACTTGGAATCGAGTCTTCGTTTGCTATGAAAACACGCGTGTGCACAGCTAGCGCCTGTGTTCTAGTGTATAATACAACCCCAATTCCAATGAAGTTGGGATGCTGTGTTAAACAAATAAAAACTTAATACAATGATTTGCAGCTCATGTTCAACGTATATTTAATTGAATACACTACAAAGACAAGATATTTAATGTTCAAACTGATAAACTTTATTGTTTTTAGCAAATAATCATTAACTTAGAATTTTGGAACATCCTGCAGCCACACAGTGTTTCGGCATCGTAACCTTTCTGGACTACGACTACTACTGCATGAGCTAGTAAACAAAGTAACTTCCTGTCTTCCGCTGACATCATGCGTCAAACCTGAAGGGGCAACGTCGTCGTTTAGGGCGGCAGATTTGAAAGCGAAAAAAGTGCCAAACATCTAACCAATTCAGTGTAATTCTGTTTGATGGCTGTTATTTTACACGTCAAAATAAAGGAAATTTTTTTTGTTCATGACATGTATATTTCAGCCGATCCTTCTCATCTTCCCTTTAAAAATCTGTATTCTAGTGGGACCGTGATAGTGAGGGATGATTTAATTTGTTTTGGGTGCATTTATTGCAACATGTCTGTCCTCATTATACACGAGCTTGAACTCCTTCGTGCTGCGTGTCCAGCATCGCTTCTTATGCCGTGAGCGTCCGTTGACGGTGGTCATGGACTTGATTGCCCGCACCAAGGATGCTGTGCGAGAGCTGGACAACCTGCAGTACCGCAAGATGAAGAAGATTCTCTTCCAAGAGACTCAGCAGAATGGCCCTGTGTCGGAGGGTGGAGAGGACGAGGAGGTGAGTGGGGAGGTAGCGAGGGAGGGAAGACTGGAGGGATGTACATAGTTGGGCCAACAGGCTGCTTAGTAATGGACGGAAGGCCGCAAAAGTCAAAATGCTCTGAACTGGCCGGCAGTATGGTTTAAAAACAGCTGCTAGTGAATGTGTTATTAAATTAAAGCAGAATGTCAAAGGAAATGAGAAATGAGGAAAATTGAATGAATCAGAGAGGAAAAAAATTGGACTGCTATGGCCTTGGTGCGCAGCAGAGTTAATGCGCTGTGTGTGTGTGTGTGTGTGTGTGTGTGTGCGTGTCTGTGTGCATGCGCGCGCGTGCGTGCGTGCGTGCACGTGTACATACTTATGTGTCAGGAGGTGGAGCAGTACCTGTTGCGGACAGGCACAGTGAACAGCATGGAGAGCTCTCAGTCTGTGCCCAGCATGTCGATCTCGGCCAGCTCGAAGAGCAGCTCTGTCAATAGCCTGGCCGACGCCTCCGACGACAGCAGCGGCGAGATGGCCATGATGCAGGAGGGAGAGCACACGGTCACCTCCAACAGCTCCATCATACACCGACCCGCTGTAAGCCTTGTAGGGTCTGAAATCTCTTTCCTCACAGACCCACTTGCAATGGGGAAAAATCTGCAATTTACCATTCAAAAAACTGAATTTTTGTTGTGCACAAGTCATGCCACGAGTCTGAAAACTCTTATAATTTTGTTCAGGCTCAGGATAACATCTACGATGACCCTTACCAACCGGAGCTGGAGCCCCAGGCTCCCTCTGCCGGCCGCCGCAGAGCCTACTACCGCAACCGAGACCACTTTGCCACCATCAGAACTGCCTCCTTGGTACGTCCAGTGCGCGTTCTTCTCCTGCGAACAAACCGCACTACATTCAGCCCACATTTATCACGTGGGATATGTTCCTAACTTACCCACAATAGGTGAAACTTTGCCATTATAGCGAGACCACGTGAAGAAAACCTTTTTTTTTGTTTCACCCCTCCCACAAGCTTTAAATACATTTAAACTGATTTAAACACACGTAAACTGTTTGAAGATATTTTTCAAAGTATCCCTTAGTGCCTGCTCTCACTCTGGCTAGCACAGTTCCCATTCTATAGCTAAACACAAAAATGTTCAACCAAACCATATTTTGTCTGACAGAGGTCCACTAGCTTAATGCTAACATATAATGCGAAACCCCATAGACAGAAGTTAGCAAACATATTACAGTGATTGTAAACCTTTAAGCAACTCCTATTTTAATACATATAGAGCAGCAACACATACAAACGGCATACAACAAAACTCACTGGTATATATTCTCGCTGCTCTGTAGGAAGAAATTATTGCATCTTATTTGGTTACCTTCGCTGCCTCCTCTTCTTGCTACCCTGCTTGTCTTCCAGTAGAGATCAGTGCTAGCCGGCATGTTGTGGCACAGTACTGTAGTACACTGACGGTGCGACCCTCGAAATTCTGACTTGCGAGTTCTGTAATCCCTTGTTTATCGCGGCAGTTCCGTTCCTGAAATCCACGAAGTACCGAATTAATTATTGCATATTTATATAAATTCTAAAGTTTCATATATGCAATTCAGTGTCAATATGTGATTGTCTAGGGAGGTGCAGTTTTTTTATTTGTCCACTTGAGGTTGCCATCCACACACTCTACACAAGCAGATGTCCTCAAAGGGCGGTTGTGCTCTGCTTGAGTGACATAAAAGTTTAGTCGACCCATGTGGACGTATGAAATGTGGGCCATTTGCTGGCTAAATCATTGGGCAATGTGCCACACAGTGACGGTCTCGGTGTTGTAGGCAGCGCAAAGCCTCAAGGTGCTTGCTACTGCTTTCCAGAATTCCTTGCAGTGTTCTTTTTAACTACATGTTAAAGAAAATCAAGTTAAACATTGCTCTTTACATGCATTTTTTCCATATTGTTGGCCCAAACAGTTCTATATTGTTTTGTGTGTGCATTAGCTATTCTATACGTCGGGCTAGGGTGGTATCATTTATTTCATGAAACTCTGTGTGGGTTGTGTGTTACCTAGTTGCATGCCTGTTATTTTCACTGTATTACGAAGCAACTTGGCAAGTTAAATGTGAGTTAAAATTGCTCTGTAAGGTTTCTTTTTCTGCAAAGGAAAAGAGCCTATTTGTTCTTATGTAAGTCATTGCTGCCACATTGTAGTCAAATAACCAACAATATTATCTGAGACTTGTTCAGGATTATACTGATTTAAAAAAAGAAATCTGTGATACACTGGATCCACCACAATAAGTGAACCATGAATACTGTTAAAATTTTTTTTTAATCTGTCATATAGCAGGGGCACAAACAATGTACTGCAATAAAATTGGGGATCACTACTTCCTTGCACTCATTACCGCGACGTGTCCCCATCCCACGTGTCTGCAGGTGACACGCCAGATCCAGGAGCACGAGCAGGGCTCGGCGCTGAGGGAGCAGATGTCGGGATACAAGCGCATGCGACGGCAACACCAGAAGCAGCTGATGGGCCTAGAAAACAAGCTGAAGGCCGAAATGGATGAGCATCAGCTCAAGCTGGACAAGGAGCTGGAGAACCAGAGGAACAGCTTCTCCTCAGAGGCCGACAAGCTGGTCAAAAAGCACCAGGTCATCCTGGAAAAAGAGGTGAGCGCTCTAGAGATTACAATTCTGTCAGATTTTGCTTTGCTTCTACAAAGAGCAAAAAAATGACATAATACATATCAAGTTTTATTTATTTTTTCCTTCTAGCTTTATTGCTCCATATACCAACCGTGCTTTGAAACATCAACTTCATATATATCCGTCCATCCATCCATCCATTTTCTGAGCCGCTTCTCCTCACTAGGGTCGCGGGCGTGCTGGAGCCCATCCCGGCTATCATCGGGCAGGAGGCAGGGTACACCCTGAACTGGTTGCCAGCCAATCGCAGGGCACATACAAACAAACAACCATTCGCACTCGCATTCACACCTACGGGCAATGTAGAGTCTTCAATCAACCTACCCTGCATGTTTTTGGGATGTGGGAGGAAACCGGAGTGCCCGGAGAAAACCCACGCAGGCACGGGGAGAACATGCAAACTCCACACAGGCGGGGCCGGGGATTGAACCCCGCTCCTCAGAACTGTGAGGCTGACGCTCTAACCAGTTGTCCACCGTGCCGCATTTATATATATATAGGATCTTAAGCTGGTCCATACGTCTGACAGGTCTAACATGCTCTTTTCTAATGTTGTTAAAGACACTAAATATTAGAGGTGTGCAAATCTATCATTTCATCGACTAGTCAACTAATCGATTATCAAATTAATCAACTATTTTGATCACCAATTAATTATTTAGAGGCAACTTAAAATTGTCCAAACACTTGAAATTTCAGCCTCCCAACAGTAAATATTCTAGCTTTCTGTAATCTTCCATGAAAGCAGACTAATTATCTTTGTGTTGAATCAAAAGAGAGATGAAAACATCAACTTTTACTTTGGAAAATAATGATCAACATTTTTGACTATGTTCTGACATCTTACGGACCAAACAAGTAATTGAATCATTTGAAATAATGTCCCCCAAAATATTGCGATCAGTTGGCTAAGTTGTCAATGCTGACTCTGCTTTTGTAAATTAACTCCTCTCTGTACACAGCAATCCAACATATTATGGAAACATCATAAAAAAACAACCTTATATATAAATCTGAATTACTTTGAAAAAATAATCAATTATTTGTTCAGCCCTATGTTAGGATTTAGCCTTCCAAAGGCTAAATCCTTCCACTAACCCTAACCCTAACCCTAACCCTCACAGTCTTTGTCTTTTTTCCCCCCTCCAGACCAAAGCTGCTCTGACAGAGGAGAAGAAGTTCCAGCAGCACATTTTGGGCCAGCAGAAGAAAGAACTGACCAGCTTACTGGAGTCACAGAAGCGTCAGTATCGCCAGCGCAAGGACCAACTGAAAGAGGCAAGAAGCATTGCCCTCGCTCGGGTCACCTGCATTGCTTTAGACACCTGACGTTGTCCCCATGGAACCCTAACAGGAGCTGAACGAGAACCAGTCGACTCCCAAGCGGGAGAAGCAGGAGTGGCTGATCCGGCAGAAGGAGTGTCTGCAGCAGATGCAGGCAGAGGAGGAGGCCAGTCTGCTCAGGAGGCAGAGACAGTACTACGAGCTGCAGTGCCGACAGTACAAGAGGAAAATGCTGCTTGCTCGACACAATCTGGAACAGGATCTACTCAGAGAGGTACAACCCTATAGTACTGATGGGTTGGACAATTGCAACATGATAGTGGTGGTATTAAAAAGTGAATTAAGTCTGGTAATTCCCTGAAGGGCCAGGTGTCAAATGTACCAAAGGCACAACCCGGCACCATCTTCTCCATTTCATTGAGCCACTTGATCCTTGTCCCCCCCACCAGGACCTGAACAAGAAGCAGACCCAGAAGGATCTGGAGTGCGCCATGCTGCTGCGCCACCACGAATCCACTCAGGAACTGGAGTTCAGGCAGCTGGGCTCTGTGCAGCGGACCCGTGCCGAGCTGATCCGAACGCAGCACCAGACAGAGCTGACCAACCAGATGGAGTACAACAAACGGCGGGAGCAAGAACTGCGTCAGAAACACACCATGGAAGTGCGGCAGCAGCCAAAAAGCCTCAAGGTGAGTCAAACCTTGAGCCTGGAGTTGCTTATCTGGGGTGAAGTCACATATGTGAAAGTCACAAAGAAGTCTCAAGTCTGAATGTTTGAGTTTAAAGCAAGTCCCAGGTTACCATGGCAAGAATAAAGTGGAGTCAAGTTTCAAGCAAATCAAGTTATTATTTGGGTTAAGCAAGTCAAAAGTAAAGTCATACAATCTTGCTCAGTCACAACTTATATTTTCTCAAAATTGTACTCGTTGTCTGTACTTGTTAGTTAACTGTGTCACACATGTTCACAATCACATTTTGTTGGTCCCAAATTACTCTCAGTATTGTCTATTACCTTATTGTCTTGTCAATTACTTGCATAACCTACATGAAACTTAGGACCTGGTGCACACACAAGGGTGTTTTTTTAATCTTAAGAGATTGTTTGTGTTACAGACCCCACACGAAGAAATAAAAATCAGGCATTTAACAGTTTTGATCGTAAAATTACGAAATGAAGTCTGACTTGGAGTTGCCCTCCTCTGGTCGTCATGACGCTTTGATGGTTTTGTGTTCCAGTCCAAAGAGCTGCAGATCAAGCGACAGTTCCAGGAGACGTGCAAGATCCAGACACGTCAGTACAAAGCCTTACGCAACCACCTCCTGGAAAGCACGCCAAAGTCAGACCACAAGGCCGTGCTGAAGCGCGTCAAGGAGGAACAGACGCGGAAGTTGGCCATCCTGGCCGAGCAGTACGACCACTCCATCAACGACATGCTTTCCACACAGGCTGTGAGTAAGGCAAGGAACCCCCCCGCGCACCTTCCACACCTCTGCACGTGACCGCCGCACACCTGCAACTCTCATGACGAGGCCCCTCGTCCCGTTTTGTCTCCCTCAGCTGCGACTGGACGAGACCCAGGAGGCGGAGTACCAGGTGCTACGCATGCAACTGCAACAGGAACTGGAGCTGCTCAACGCCTACCAGAGCAAGATCAAGATGCACACTGACACGCAGCATGAGCGTGAGATCAAGGAGCTGGAGCAGAGGGTGTCCATACGCCGCGCACTGCTAGAACAACGGGTAACTTGCATACACAACAGACGCTGTGGCACATTAATAGTTTTTCTTTTAAAATGTTTATGATTTGTAAGAAGCCAATATCGAAATCAGGATTCAATTTCGATTAATTGCCTTGCCCTACTCTCTGTGGGGACCCACACAGAGCGTGGCGTTGACATATTGGATGTCCGCCGCGGTCGAGTGAAGCTCGTTAGTTCACGGGCTAGTGAACGTAATAAACAGTTAACTATCCCTAAAATTTTTTTATTTTAACAGATTTTAATCATGTGCAACCAATGTGCATGTTTAAATCAAGTAAATTCAAAGGACTCTTTTTTTCAGTGTAGCGCGTGGCTGCGACTGCATGTGGATTAAAATAATACATTGAATAATCAAACAGGAGTCCAAATTTTTGCTCTCCTCTTTGCTGACATGCTTCTATTTGAATTGAAAAGATTTGTTACAAATACCATACAACATTTCCTCATGAACCTTTATGTCATAGGGCTGAGTGTAGGTTACTGTGTGAACACATTTGTTGTGAGTTATAAAAATACATGGTATATACCTTGTAGGGTAATCAGAGTTAACCTCATGTTCTCCCACCCCCTGTGAGAGAGCAGCGCCACCTATGATTGCAGCGAATCTCTCCTCGAACGGGGCGAGGCCTTCTGCGCCGGTTCCTCCCCCTGTTTTGGCCACACTTTGGCGGTGGGCAGCTGTCCTCCGCTTCACATCTACCTTAATGTCTGACCACTTCTTTTTGAGTTCAGTGTGTGCGCGCTGTTCTGACCCCACAGCATTGACAGCCGCCCACGCGCTGTCCCATTCGCTCCTCTTTTGCTTGTTGTTAACGCCGGAGGACAGCGTGCCAAAGAGGATTTTCTTGCGCACCTCCAGCAACTTCACATTCAGGAAAGTTCTTTTTCTTCATTACCTTGCTCATTTTACTTTTTTTCTGATCATCTGGAGATCGGGATCTCAGGGGTAGGGTTCATTCAAATACGATTTCCATATTTAAATGTGGGTATGGACAGGGAGGCGTTGGCTACTCCAACACGTGCGCTCAATTCTACGTTGATTGGGATGTACAAAGGAAATGTGCTTGGATTAATGCGTACGCACAGATTCATACATCTGGATAATTTTGTGCGTACAACGTTTTCTGGATTTGAGCGTACGCCATGTTTCAGTAGGAAATCCACGCAAGTCTTTGTACCTGAGGCCCCTGGAGTGGCTCAGCCAGTCTCCAGATCTCAACCCCATGGAAAATCTTTGGAGGGAGTTGAAAGTCTGTGTTGCCCAGCGACAGCCCCAAAACATCACTGCTCTAGAGGAGATCTGCATGGAGGATTGGGCCAAAATACCAGCAACAGTGTGTGAAAACCTTGTGAAGACTTACAGAAAACATTTGATCTCTGTCATTGCCAACAAAGGGTATATAAGAAAGTATTGAGATGAACTTTTGTTAGTGACCAAATACTTATTTTCTACCATAATTTGCTAATAAAGTCTTTAAAAATCAGACAGTGATTTTCTGGATTTTCTTTCTTCTCATTTTCTCTCATAGGTGAGGTATACCTATGATGAAAATTACAGACCTCTCTCATCTTTTTAAGTGGGAGAACTTGCACAATTGGTGGCTGACTAAATACTTTCCCCCCCCCACTGTGTTCTTGAAACTGCGAAAAAACAAGTTTTATTAACAATATTCAATCGTGACTTCTGCTTCCTTTATTACTGCAAGTGTGCATCTCATTGCACCACACTGCCCCTCAGACGTCCACAGCAGGAATAGCGAACCCATGGAGGGCACACAGAGATAGCTAAGCACCTCGCGCCTCACTACATGATTCCTATCTGACACGACATTGTCAATAAAACGAAACCCCAGTTGCATCAAGAAGTGGTGTGACACATTAGGTGCTAAAAAAAAAATAGCATAGATGTTACGCTACTCGTAAACCTTTAAACTGTCTGTTGTCATTCTAGAGCGGATCCAACTACCGGAGACAAATTCCATTGTGTGTTTTTGACATACTTGGCAAATAAAGATGATTCTGATTCTGATTAAACAACTGCTACCTGAACACACACACTAGCAACACATGCAAACATAGAGTACAACAAAATGTATGGTCATATATTCTCTCTGCTCCATGGCAACAATGACTACTACCGGAGCTTAGCTGATGACCTTTTCTGCCTCTTCTGCTTGCCATTAACTATGCCGGATATCTATCAGTAGAGCTCAGTGCTGCCTGGCATGTTGTCATAACTCTAAAACCTGACTTGTTAGCATCAGAAAGTGTTAGCATCAAAAATCAGCGATATAGTGGTGTGCGAAGGATGAACCGGGATATAGGAGGGGAACACTAAACTCCAATTTTTCCATCGCTAACAGCCCTGCCTTGTGACTTTCAGATCGAGGAAGAGATGCTGTCCCTGCAGAACGAGCGCTCGGAGCGTATCCGAACGCTTCTGGAGCGGCAGGCTCACGAGATTGAGGCCTTCGACTCAGAGAGCATGCGTCTGGGCTTCAGTAACATGGCGCTGAGCGGCATCCCGGCCGAGGCCTACAACCAGGGCTATCCCACCCCCAGCCCCTCATCGGGCTCGGGGGGCTGGCCCTCGCGTCCCGTACCCCGCTCGGGCAGCCACTGGAGCCACAGCGTGCAGAACTCTGTGACCGCGCCGTCGTGGCGTGGTGGCGGAGGCGGCTTCGTCAGGACCGAGTCGGTCGTGTCGTCGCATGGCTTCGGCAGGGATGGTGAACCCGTGAAGGGCGCCAGGGCGTCCTCCTCCTCTTCCGCGTCGTCCTCGCACCACCACCACCAACACCACCATCATCAGCAGCCGCACTACCTCCCCCAGCACTACCAGCACCACCAGAGCACCCCGCACCTGTACCGTGACGAGAGGGATCGTACCAGGGATTGGGTGGGGGGTGGCAGCCACTATTCCCATCATTCCCAGGGGGGGCACCACCACCACCACCACCACCTGTCGTCCCACGCCTCCTCCCAGTCCCTGGCCCTGCTGCCTCCCCCTCCCGCACCTCCCCCCGTCTCCCTATCTTCCTCCCCGCCGTCCTCGGCCTCCTCGTCCTCATCGTCTCAGGGAGGCTATAGCGGCGGCCTTGGGGTGCGGGGCCCCAGCCTGATGGCCCTCAGGAACAGCCCCCAGCCTCTGCGTAGGACGGCCTCGGGGGGGCCAGGGGGTGGCGGCAGCGACGGCGGCCTGAGTCGGAGCACGTCGGTCACATCTCACATCTCCAACGGCTCGCACCTGTCCTACTCGTGAAGATTTCACTGAGACTGTAGAGTTTAACGTCTTTGATTTGGAAAGAATTCACGTCATCTGCAGTTTCTGTTGCACAAGATAAAGTTTGAGATTTTGCTCTCGGACGTCACCTGGCGCTTCCTCTTAGCTAGCGGTGCTTTTCAAACCACTCACTCTGTAAATAGGCTCTTCCTCCTTCATGTGTTTTGAGACTGTTAAGCAGAGATTGTGTAGATAATATAAATCAAACCACTCTACGTGCAAGTCTTCCCTTCAACACCACGTCGGCAAGCTATGCCACAAGTTAGCATAGTGCTCACCCAGCCGCTCCGACGTGCGCTTAGCTTAGCATCCAGGCCGTATCTGTTAGCTTATCTCTGCTTGAACAGCCTCACAAATGCTCCAATGTGCCATTAGCGTAGCCTAGCTAAACACAGTGGCCATATCTCTCTGTTGTTTAAAATAAAACACAAAAAAACTCCCAGTTGCTCCAAATTGTAGTTAGCTTGGCCTAGCTTAGCTTTGTATCTCTGCACCGTCCAGTTTAAACTCATTTGTGTATTGATTTTTTTTGTTGTTGATTTTAAAAAGTTATTTTTATAACTTGAGATTTTTACCGAGGGGGAGAGATAACATACTCGTTTGATCAATTAGCAGACAACATTATGACGCATTATGTTCCGACAGCGTGTGTGTTATGTTGTGGTGCGTTATGCTACAACACGTTACGACAGCTTTGGTTTCGGCACGTTACGTTACGACATGTTATAAGACGTGTTACGACATGTTACATGTTCCGCTACAACATGTTACGTTGCAGTACATTATGCTATACAACACATTGCGACACCTTAGCGATTGGCACGTTAAACGGAACGAAGAATTGCGGCACGTCATGGACGTGTTTCCGACACGCCACAGCGTGTTACCTTATGACACGTTACAACCTGTTTCGTAGCGACACGTGTTGCAACACACCTAGTTACGGTACTTTGCGACACGTTATGGTGCTGTACGTTATCTTGCAACACTTAACAATGTCTCAAATTCTCTAGCGGATTGTAACATCACGGCACAAACTGCGACGTTACGTTACAGCGCACTTTGTCATGACGCATTCAATTATGACCTATTACGATACTTTGCATTACGGCATGACGCATTACGTTACAGCTTGACCCGTTACGGCACATTCATCCCTGACACAGAAGCTTGCTCAGGCGGTGTGTGGTTACCATGGCAACATGGCGGGTTATTGTCAGTTTACAGTCGTAGAAGACGTGGAGGACTTCCCCCGTAGAGTCTCCAAAACAATGTGGAGTGCTCTCTTTTTTTGTAGAATCTCAATGTGAACGTCACGGGTCCCCGCCGACGCGCCATGTACATAGCCATGCTAACTCAATAGCGTCTTTGTAATTATAGGGATCATTTGTCATGTGACCTACTAGGCCAAGAGATGCTACTGCTGTCATATTTGTTTTATGCCATTTTTTTATGCTGTTTAACTTTTTTTTTTTTTTTTTTGTGACTGCCAACGTTGACCACTCAGCGAAGAATAAGCGTAGTGCAGTTTGACTGTGATAGAACAACATATGAAGTCCATTTCCCAGCATTCCGTGTATCGTGTCAGTATTAGGATGTGGAGCGTTCCCACAATCCTTTGGTGCCATGTTCAAGTTGACTTGATTTTTGTTGTTGTTGCGTGTGTGTGTCTGCATGGGTAGAAGTGCAGAAGCATCAGGCCACTTCCTCCCGCCCTGACGAAGGGAAGTGTCGGTCGTCTTTGATTGTCACGTCTACCTCATTTGCACTGATGGTCAAAGAATGTTTGGCTCTTCTCACGTTGGACTTCACAAATGAGCGACGTTTCACTTTTTGACTTGTTTTGTCTTGTTGTTGTAACGTTTCCATTTAGTTAGAGGAAGGTTTGAAGCTTGAAGAGGCACAAAGAGTTTAGGAAACAAGAAGCACACTTTAGTCTTCTTGGGTCCCGTTAAAGGAGGGTAAGCTTGGGGAGATGAGGCGGATATGTTGTTGTCCTCACGTTTCCCACAGGGTGGTGATGTAAAGATTATTTTTCTAGTTTGGAAGTCGGGAAGGAAGAGTCACTCATTATGAAAAATGTTCAGGAAGCTTCTCTTTTCTTCCCAAATATCAGGCTTTCTTTGCGCATAACAGTGAAAAATCTGAAACAATTGAGGGGGGGGGGGGGGGGGAAAGTTGTACAGAAATGTAACAAAATACTTTTGGAAAAATAAACATCAGTACATTGTATTGTTTTTGGTGTTTTTCTTTGTGTGTGTTACTTTTATACCCTTTTTCCAACTCTTAAAATCACCTGGCATTTCGTACCGTCAAATGTTTTTTTTTTGTGTGTGTAAGTTTTGGTTAATTTTAAGTAATATATTGAATAAATGAAGTATAGTCAACGTGCATATTTCTTGTCTGGTTCAAACTGGTGACGACAAAGCTAAAAATAGACTCGTGGAGTTTAACGGTCCACAATTCTCTCCCTTTGGGGAGGTTCGGAAATGACATCACGAAACACCGTCAGCCGTCATGGTCATACCGGAAGTACGACCGTTCCCAAAATAAAACTACGTCTTCCCCGAAAGGAGGTATCAAGTATTTCTTCTCATCGATCGAGTCTCTTAATATTGTCCAGTGAAAACATTATTAGTCGTTGAAAAAAGTCGTGTGTCTAGTGGTTCATTTGTTGCACTATGACGTTAATAGTATTGTGAAAAACAGAAGTGGTCTACTCGTTTGAAGGCTTGAGCGTCGCTTGACAAGCTTCGATTTGAGGGAGTCTTTCGTGAGCTCATTTCTACGAATATTCAGAACATCCGTCGCTCCATTATCTGTACCGCTTCTCCTCACTCGGGTCGCGGGCGTGCCGCAACCTATCCCGGCTATTTTCGGGCTACACCCTGAACGGGTCGCCAGCCAATCGCAGGGCATATATGAACAATCCCTTAAAAAAAGACGCATACGTCTCAACAAGCTCCGAACGTAAAGATGACTCAAGAAAACATCTTCCTCTTCGTTCCTAATCTGATAGGTGAGTTTGTGGCGCGGTCACCGGCGGGTAGCTGCTAAAAGCTAACTGCTGCTAATTGCTACTGTGAATGTCAAAACAAATACGACAAATGTTCCAAAATGGACAATTGGCGATAGCTCGCGCGGCAGGATCCGGTCTTCGGCCTCGCGTACACCTACTCGCCAATAATCTCTTGAATTAAATGTAAAAGAAAAAAATCCGAATTAAAACGACTGCAGTACATCACTTCCAATGTTTAGGTGAAACTTACGTTAAATGTTCTCTTCCGCATTGATTTATTTCAAACATGTTAGTGAAAAATCAACATTTCACATGCATGAATAGGTATGTGAAGCAACATTTACTAACGCGGCGTATTTCAAATCGTTCACAAAAAGAAAACTGACTGTTTGTCTTATCTGTCTGTATGCAGACAGAATGGTGGACTGCACCTGTAGTTGATGTTTTTCATTAAAAGTAAGTTAGTAGCGCTACAACGATTAATTGATAGCTAACAGATTATCAAATGACTACGGAAGCGTATTGCATTCACTTGGATTTAAAAAAAAAAAAAAAAAAAAAAAAAACCCTGTTTTTCTGAGTAATTTTTTCGAGGGCTTTGTTTTATCTGACTTTTTTAAATGTTTTTATGACTCATTTTTTCCCCACCTGTTTTTTTTCTGTTTTTCGGTCATTTTTTTTCCATCTGTTTTTCTGACTATTTTTTTCTGTTTTTCTGACTCATTTATTTCTGAGTTATCGGGACACATCAAACTCACGCGAGAACCTGCGAACTGCAAGTGTCTCTTTGCGGACTCACTAATGGCGGAGTACTGCTCACACACCTTCAACCTGCCCACACACGTTTACCTTACCGGTTCAATTAAGGTGCCTGCGTAATGTCGACAAACTAATAACAATACCATCTATGTGACTCAAAGACAGGAGTATCTCCCAGTGTCTTAAACCCATATCAAAATAAAACTTGATCAAACTGAATAACCCGGTCATGTTGCATACTACGGATTCCGCACAGTCACTTGCAGTTTGCAGGTTCTCGCGTGAGTCCGATGTGTCCCGATAACTCAGGGGGAAAAAAATGAGTCGGAAAAACAGGTGGGGAAAAAAATGAGTCCGAAAAACAGAAAAAAATTAGTCAGAAAAACAAAGCCCTCAAAATAATTACTCAGAAAAACAGGATTGTTTTTTATTTTTATTTATTTTTTTTAAAATATCCAAGTGAATGCAATACGCTTCCGTAAATGACCAATGACTTTTGCTAACCTTGTTTAAAATTCTGCAAATCCTCTGCATTTCAGCCTTTTCACAGTAAATATTCTCCAATTTCTGTAGTACTACTTTACGGACCAAAACTGGAACTAAATCATCATCAATATATATTTGTGCATTTTCTGCTTTGTCAATTTTAACTGATATCCTCTTTTCGAATAAACGCGTGGAAATGAAAAACATTTTGTCCGATTAATTGATCAGTCGAAAAAATAATCGACAGATTAAGTCATTATTAAAGTAATTGTTACGGTACCATCAGGTGTCATTTTCTGATGGAGAATTCATTATGTTGTGTTATGTACACAGTAGGTGAACAGCAACTCTCTTATTTAAATATGCGCAAATAGGAATACATTGAGATTTCTATTTTTCCCCGATTTAATACTCTGTGTTTTTCTGTATTAGAACCTCAGAAGCATTAATTTTGTTTCCCACAACACTTGTTGTTGCCACACACACACACACACACGACATTGTTTGTATGATATTCCTGTGCCCTTATTAACATTGTGTGTTATTTGCGTGTAGGTTACGCCCGCATTGCGCTGGCGCTGGTGTCCTTTTTCCTGATGCCGCGCTGCCCGATTCCCGCCTGTTTCTGCTACATGCTCAGTGCCCTGTTGGATTCCTTTGACGGTCATGCCGCGCGGGCGCTCAACCAGTGTACGTGTTCAACGCGAGTAACTCGCGCTCATCAATTTGATCTTGTTTTCCCCGATGTGCACCGCTGACACTAACTGACATGGCTCTTTCACACTGCACTTGGCAAGGCGTCTGACGCCCTCGACTTCCCATTCGTTCCGAGGGGGCGTCGGTGCGTTTTGACGCGACGTCGAGCGTCATCGGATGGAAAAAACGTTCTGTTCGGCAGCATTGAAGCGGTGACGTCAGAAAGCTCCCCCAGAGTGATTTCTGACTGCCGGGTTAGCTGACTTGTACTGTAAACGGCAAGGGGGAAATGGAGGAAGGCATCGTAGTCACGCTGTCCCACTATCCCGAACTTTGGGGAAACAGAAAAATGATATACCAAGCCATCTCTGTGGGAGGCTTTCAAAGCTCCCTGCTTGAAGCGCTCTTCCTGGAACTAGAAAGCTCACAAACGAGTTTCCACTCCCAAATGCTGCTGTGAAATTACAAGCCCGATTCCAATGAAGTTGGAACGTTGTGTTAAACCTAAATAAAAACAGAATACAAGGATTTGCGGATCACGTTCCACCTATAAATCCTTTCTACACTTTTCAGCATGTGCTGCATTCATTTTGTCATTTTCATTTGTAAATAAATGTATTTCTTCATTTATCACATAAGATACTCGATGATAATAGTGAATCATTGTAAATGATAAAAGTACAGAATTATTATTATTAAAATAAGCACATTTATGTAGCTAGAATGAGAAAGAATTCCACCTCCAAAGCTTCAACAATCCGTGTCCTCAGTTCCCAAACGTTGATTGAATGTTGTTCAAAGAAAAGGTGATGTAACACCGTGGCAAACATGAGCCTGTGCCAGCTGTGTTGGAACGTGTTGCAGCCACAAAATTCCAAGTTCAGGATTATTTGCGAATAACAATCAAGTTTGAACATGAAAAATCTTGTCTTTGTAGTGTATTCAATGAAATACAGCTCCAACATGATTTGCAAATCATTGCAGTCTGTTTTTATTTAGGTTTAACACAACGTGCCAACTTCATTGGAATTGGGGTTGAGGTGTAAGTTCGATTTCTGTGCGTTATCCTCGTCTTTGGTTTTCTACAAATGCTCTGCGAGTCAGTGCCGTCACCCACAATGCAACGCAGCCGTCCTCGGACCTCAGCAGCAACACACAATAATAACCCTGTGTGTCATTCCAAATATATACTGACAAAAATCAGAAAGCACTTTAGAAAAACAGACACTTTGTTGCTAAATATACAACATTACAGCAACAAAGATAATGATGTCATCGTCTCGCGCGTTTCCAGCGACGCAGTTCGGCGCCATGCTGGACATGCTAACGGACCGCTGCGCCACCATGTGCCTGCTGGTCAACCTGGCGCTGCTCTACCCGTCGTACGCCTTCGTCTTCCAGCTCAGCATGTGTCTGGACGTCGCCAGCCACTGGCTGCACCTGCACAGGTGAGAGCGTCAACCACTTCCTCTTTCACAGCCCTGCCCCTTGCTGCGACGCCGCTTAAGTGAGCGCGCCTATGTGTGTGCGCGCAGCTCCACGGTCAAAGGGTCCGGCAGTCACAAGAACATTGACCTCTCGGGAAACCCGCTCCTGCGCCTCTACTACACCAACAAGGTCACCACACTTTCCATTTCTTTCCATTTCTTCCAACTTTCTGCGCTCCTGTACTGTTTTTTTTTCTCCAAATGCGAATGAAAGGGTGCTTGCTTCAGATGGTCACATGTTTTTTTGCAGGTGGTTCTGTTCTTGATGTGTCTGGGCAACGAGCTCTTCTTCTGCCTGCTCTACATCCTGCATCACATGCAACAGCCAAGCGGTATCATTTACACACTTTTACTCACACTAAACAGGACTCGTGTTTGTTATAGTCATCAGCGAATGTGCGTGTTGGAAGTGTTTTGTGGTGTGTTATATAGCGTGTGTGTTTGAAGTGACCAGTGTGTGTGTTAATGTGTTGTTGTGCGTGTTTGAAGTGACGTGTGTTGTCTTCAAGTGTATGTGTGTCTTGAGTTGTATGTGTGTGTATCTTCAGTTTGTGTGGGTGATTGTTTATAGTCACTCGTCTGTGTGTTTGAGAGACTTTAGTTTGTGTGTTTGTTTAGTCACTAGTGTGTGTGTGTGTGTGTGTGTGTGTGTGTGTGTGTGTCTTGAGCTTGTTTGTGTTTGTTTACAGTCACTCGTGGCTATGTCTTGAGTTTGTGTGTGTTTGTTTATAGTCCCTAGTGTGTGTGAGCGTGTGTCTTGAGTTTGCGTGTTTGTTTATAATCACTAGTGTGTGTGCATGTGCGGGTCTTGAGTTGGTGTGTGTTAGATTATAGTCACTAGTGTTTGAGTGTTTTGCAACATCTGTGTGTGTGTGTGCGTGTGTTTGAACTGACCAGTGTGTGTGTGTTGTCGCCTGTGTGTGTGTGTTAATGTTTTGCAACGTGTGTGTAGAAACCTGTGTTATTGTATAGTGTGCGTGTGGTAAACGGTGTGCGTTGCATTTGCGTTTCAGGGCTCATATACTGCGCCCTGGTGGTGAGCGGCGTGGTGTGCGTTCTGAAGTCGTCCATCAGTCTCGTCCACTTGGTGACGGCCTCTCAGAACATGGCCGCCATAGACGCCGCCCAGCGTGCCGACGCCGCCAGGAAGTCGCAGTGAGAGCACCGCGTCGTCTCTTGATTTTCTTCCACGACCTTATTTGACCACATTCGTGTAACTGTCATACGATTGTTTCCACGCAATCGACATTTATTTTCAGCATTTTGTTACCAGCTTTTATGTTACCGTGGGGACCTGGAGGCAACTCACGTTTATACAGGACCTCAAACATGACACAAGAAAAAAAATATATACTGCGGTCAAAAATACTCATTTGTGGGTTCGGTTACATTCCCTTGAACAGCTTGGACGTCTGGGTAAGCAAATGGAGCGCACCTTGCCTACATACTGCACTACAAGCTGTCCTAAGAAGGCACCTGCTCCATTTTCTTACCCAACTCTCCAGGAATTAATTTCCTGTTCATTTTTATTTTGTGCACATATTAGATCTACTTCATTTGATTCGCACCATATACAGTGGTGCCTTGAGATACCAATGACCGGACTAACATCGTTTGGCCGATTTCTTTGCTTTGACTTGTGAGTGCTAATTTCTGGCTGTAAACTCAACTAACATCACACCAATAAGAAGTTTGGCAGGTAGTGTTGATGGCCGTTCCCAGCTGCAGTTTACCGACAAACTAAGCATAAAACAAAGACGATTACATGGTGTGTATTTGAAACAACCACATAGCTTTGCTTTAAGCACATTTAGCTTAATGCTAAGACATACCGGGAAACGCCATAGATAGGCTAACAAAACTAGCTAGCCTTATAACCCTTTAAGCAACAGATATTTGAACTAGCGGTGCCACAATTAATGGATTAATCGACAGCTAATCGATTATCCAATTAATCAACTATTTTCATAACTGATTTATCGTTTGGAGCCAGTTTCAGTTTAAAAATGTCCAAATCCTCTCAGCAGTAAATATTTTCCGATTTCTGTAGTCCTCCACGAAAGCAGACTGATTTTTGTTTGTTTCAAACTACGACATCTGTAAACATCTGCTTTTATTTTGGAAAACAACGGTCAACATTTTTGACGATTTTCTGACAGATGTTACGGACCAAACCAATAACTGAATAATTGTCTACGTTCACACTGCAGGGCATGATGCCCAATTCAGATATTTTTTTTTTTTTTTTATTTATTATTTTTTTTTTAAAATATGTAGTCGTTCCCATTACAAAAACAAATGCAACTTGTACTGTGGACAGAATATGTCCGTGACATCCCATGCATGTGCGCAACCGCGCGGCGGCTTGTAAATGCGGCCCCTCACGGAGGTCTCGTCATGACGCATTTGTGGCAATTACAAGGATTTTCTTCTATTTATCAGTTGTAAAGCATCTTTTCGCCAACTGACTGCTTTCTGCTTCTTTCTCTGCCGTTTGCATTTTTCCTTTCTGTTTTGTCAAACAATTGTGGCGTTTGTCACCTTTTGATGACCTTCACCTGAAACCCAAATGTCTGCAGGATACAACAAAAACAGAGAAATTGACCTTGGCGTTCCAATACTTTTGGAGGGGACCGTACATTGAATTGAAGCGGTAGTGAAGTGTTTTGAGTTACGAGCTTGGTCAGGGAATTAATTAAACTCAAATCTCAAGGCACCACTGTCTTTACTGTAGCAACAGTGTCTTTATTTTATTTATTTTTCCGGGCTGCATACGTTTTGGGTGTTTTCACCGTGCTCATTTTTTTTAGCATCAAACTCAACACTTAACTCAAAGCGAACACAAGCGCTCTGTGATCTCTTTCTCGTGTCTGAGCAGGTGAAAAAAAAAACTTTTTGTTGCTCAAGAGGATTATTATGTATACAAATTATGTGTTGTGGAGATTTATTTTTCAGCATTTTTATTTATTTACACTCATGCTGCTGTTTTTTGCTGCCCCCCCCCCAAAAGAAAAGTTCAGTATCATGCTTTAATCAGAATCATCTTTATTTTGCCAAATATGTCCCAAAAAACACACAAGGAATTTTTCCCCGGTAGTTGGAGCCAATTGACAGAGAACGCTTTGGAGACATAAAGACACACAAAAAAAAATCACAGTCACTGAGCAATAAAAGGTTACCAGCAATGTGGTAATCCCGCTACAATCCCCCCTTGACCCCCTTGTGGAAAAAAGAATGTTAATTTGTGACCACAAAATACTCAATTGTGGCCACATTTCTTTTATGAGACAATTGTGCAAAAATAGTCCTCTAGCACTTAGAGCAGTTTGAATGACAAATACAACAATATTCCGGCGCAATGACCATTGTGCAAAGGGCGCCGAGACTTCAAGGAGCGTATGCGGTTTCAAGTGACGAGTAGCGCGATCATCTGGGACAATGTCGATTGTGCAAATGTTGCAGATACTCCTCAATCAGTGTGCAAGTGGTGCAGATGCTACTCTGGCACGAGTGGTTAGTATTGGTCAACAACAGATATGTAAATTGTGCAGCGTGGCGAGACTACTACACCGAGTGCACAAGTAGTATCTCATTGGCCCCACAGAGATGTGACGACAAACTCAAGACAAAGAATTGGCAGCATGTTGCAATCGAATTGGAGGTGAGCTGTGAAGACGTTGATGGCAAGAGGGAAGTAGCTGATGGAATGTCTGCCAGTTGTAGTTTGCATTGTTCGATAGCGCCTAGCTGAGGGAAGGAGCCGAAAGAGCCGGTGACCGGGATGCGGAGGGTCCGAGAGGAGTTTGTCGCCAAACCAGACTGTGATGGAAGAACACGGGCCCGATTCGATGAGCGCTGCGTAGAACCGCCTCAGCAGCTCCCGTGGCAGGCCGTGCTTCCTCAGGCGCCGCAGGAAGTACATCCTCCGCTGGGCCTTTTTGAGGACGGAGTTGACGTCGATCGCCCGCTTCGGCTCCCGAGAGACCGTAATTCCCAGGGACTCGAAGGTCCCGACGGTTGACACGAGGCAGCTGGACAGCAACTGTGGCGAAGGACGCCTCCTGAAGTCCTCGATCAGCTCCGCAGTCTCGAGCGTGTTCAGCTCCGGGCCGCGTCGGCCGCACCGCAGCTCCGGCCGCTCCGCTTCCTGTCGATACGCAGACTCGTCGATCGTCTTTGGTGAGGCCGATGACTGTGGTGTCATCTCTCGAACTTCAGGAGTTTGACAGCCGGGTGCGTTGAGATGTTCTCGTTGAGGTGTTCTCTTTAAAGTCTGATAAGTTTGACTTTCGCATTCGGCAAAACAAAGCAATTTGTTCCGGTTCAAGTCACTGGCGTGTCTTCCTTTTGTGTCTTATAAATCAGTTACTAGCTACATAACATGTTGCTCTTCTATAATACTGTTTAAAATATATATATATATATATATTTTTTTTAAAAGATTGAATTTTTCAAAGAAAGACTCCTACCTTCATAGGGCTCCCTATAGTGACCTGAACCGAAAGAAATCGCTTTGTTTTGTTTAGCGAAATGTGGAAACCAAATTTATCATGTCAACACGTGACGTTTATCACGTTATTACATGATACTGAACTTTTATTTTCTGCAATACGCTTCCATAGCTGTGTTTCACGTGTGATGCTGACGAAATGAAGTGCTGCATGTATTGCTAGACAAAATGCGTGTTTAGTGCTTGAAATGTTTTTGAAAGCGCTCAACTTGTATTTCTGCTCTCTTTTTTGCTGGGTGGTTTCAATGTACTGCAAAAATAAAAACAAAGACGCTTTCAAATTTAGCTATGTGGATAATGTTTTGGTCACATGACGTGGTGGTGTTTTAAATATAAGCCTGCAAAAACAACTGACCGTTAATCTAAAAATAAAAAAATAATCTTTCGTGTCCGGTTAAAAAAATAAAAAAAAGTTATCTGAAAGGAAGCAGCCATGTATCGAAATCCGTTTGAGCATTTTTCTGCTATCCTTCAGATGCAGCTTGAGGCCAATGTACTTCGTATGCTCTTTTTCCTCAATAAGACAATTGAGTGCACGAGCAGAATGACCGTTTTCCAAGTCGTGTTTTTTTCCACGACTTGTGCCACTTTTGGCCTCCTAATAAAACCTTAAGCGTTGATATCAAAGCTGTTTGAGCATTTGTTCAATGTCAAGGATATACACAGCTTGAAGTCCGTGTACTAGTACATTGATTCTTCAAGTGTGCTACAAGTACCACTGGTGTGGTATGCAGGTTCTCTTCCATTTTTAAGTTCAATATAATTGTATTTAATCTTTAAGAACTGTTTTTGAACATATGTAAACATTTGATGAATTAGTCATTATTTTTATTTCATATATTGACTTTGAGGGTGATGACAATGAAAAAAGAAAATATATTCGGAAAAACACTTTTTGGGACAAACACTTGGGCCTACTAGGCTACCGTATTGAATTGTTGATCATAATGATGGTACTTGAAGCGTTTCTTTTTGTTTTTAGGTGGTACTCGGTCGAAAGTGTTTGAGAACCTCTGTACCAGTATGCTCTTTGTCTCCATTCCTCCAGTACTAGTAGCACCCAGTTGTCAACTAGTGCAGTTTTTCCTCACTAGTAACATGCAGTTGTCCTACTGGTATGCCAAAGTTGTCCTACGGCGTACAAAGAGTGTATTAGTACATGTGGAAAAAACGTTCCTATGTGACACAGTTGTCTAACTTAGTTGTGACTAACTAATGCGGTGTACCGACCGGTACATGTACCTGGATGTCCTCGATATGGAATAAGCGCTCCAACTGCTACTAATTGGCATCCTTTGCTCGTCGCAGAAGCAAGTGTTTCTTATTTCGGCTCGCGTTGCCTGCATTAGGTCGTGTTTGCTGGGGGCCGAAGTCTTGTACTGCTTGCCAAATTTGGACCCGCCGGAGCACAAGCTGAAATGCGGCTCGACGCGCAGCCGAACGGGAAATTTCTGTTCTTGCGGACGGACTCCGCTGTGACCGCAGCTTCGATAGTACAGCTGTTGTTGACTTGCGCGTCTCGACGGAACCATTTGATCCGTTTTCCCATTTGACTGTTTTCTCGTTTTCAGCGGCGGTTCGGCGCGGTCGCCCAAGAACCTCCCGGTGCCGTTCGTCTGTTTGTTGTCGAGTGTCGGCGGACGCAAAACTGCGGCGGAGGGGTCGTCGGCTCGGCGCTCCCGAATGTGGCTTTTATTCGTCGGACGAGGAGACGATAACCGTGACCGAATACTTTCCCTTTAAAGCAGAAAGGACGCAGCGGGACAAGACGAGATTAAAAAAAAAGGGGGGGAAAGGAAGAAGGACAGCGAGCGAGGGAGGGAGGGAGGGCGAGAGGGACGGAAAAAAAAGAGAAAGATGTTATCCTGGCCATTCAAACACCGAGGCGGAGCCAGGGACGGCGGCCGACCGGGAGCTTCCTAGTCTGGGGAGGAGCCCTACGCGAGGCCGAGGCTTGGAATCCTTGCGAAGGCCTCCGGCGGAGCCGTCGCTGATAAATGTCTGCTGGCGATCATTAGCACGTTTACATCATACATGATCACATCCATCCTCCTCTCCATTACTTTATTGGTACTTTGCATGCGGCATTTTATGACAGCAGACATAAACAAATGCCAGAAAAGGTACAATTGGAACAGCCTGCGTTTTGGCGCATCTAAATTCATCATGTTTGCGGCAAAATAGTCAAGAAGTGCGATTTGGGCAAACCTCGTCCAGCGGTTACCGAATATTATTACAATTGATCATTTCTTGAGTCATTTAGCTGCGACTGAGCGAGCTGTTTATCGGTTCCTTTCCCGGCTGAGGAAGCCTCCGGGCGGCCTGCCGGCTGCTTGCTGGCCGCTTGCAGCATGGACACTTCGTGGAGCAATTTCCTCTTTCAGGTGAGAGCAAAGTTCTTTGTTTCACTTTCGGTCTTTTTTTTGGGGGGGGGGGGGGGCGGGTGTGTGTGTGGAAGGGAGGAGGGGTGGGGGGGTCACACAGGGGTCAGGGTCTTCCCCCAAGCCGCCGCCTGCATCCAGGTGCCTCCTGTGTGTGTATGTGTGTGTGTGTGTTGGGGGGGACACAGAACAGTATTTGGAGCACGTCTATTTATTTTATGTAAATTGTGGTGCAGGCATAACTTCATTGTCACATGAACCTCAATGTATAAATGAAGTTGTGGCAGTACGTTATAATTCTTATTCCGTCAGCACACCGGGACGCCATCCCATGTAAACCTTGTGCCTTCACAAAGATAATATTGCTCAATATATGATTTATTACTCGAGCAATATGTTCATTCAACAGTGAGGTTGGGATCAGCCCCTCATCCACTGCAAAAGTATGTCAAATATAAAGTATAAAATATTTAAAACAAAAGATAAATATTCACGCAAGACGATCAGAATAAAATTGTGGTATAAGGAGTAGTATTGCGCAGTATAACATTGTATCAAGATGACTCCTTCAATGTCACCCCAAAACAATGTTTATATAGACTAAAGACTGTATGACAAAACAGGTACAGTCCATTGATTTTAGTACTCATATGTAGATTTATTAAACACTTGGGAAAATACTTTCCGGAGGGCAAATGCCCGTTTAACTTCTACCTTAAAAATCATTTACATTGTTTCTTGATTGTTTGTTCCGTAATATTTTAGTTTTGACAGGTGGTGAATTTTGTTTTTGTTTGCTAATAATCATCAAAACTATATGTATACAGACCCTTTCCAAAGAATTGGCATATCATGGAAATGTTTATTTCCATAATTCAATTCAAAAACGTAACATTTCATCGATTATCGATTCAAGGCCCACAATTTCAACAATTTCAAGTATTTATTTGTTGATTTTTACATAATTTGGGCTTCCAGCTCATAAAACCTACAAAATCAGGGATTCAAAAAATTGGAAGACTGTGAATAAATCAGCCCAAATTTTGCAGGCCATAAATGTTTTAAACAGAATGTCACAGACTAATCACCTCCTAAACTCAAAGCACCTGAGCCAACGTTGGAAGCGTCTGGAATTTTGGACAGTGGTCCGAGGTCCTCTATTCCGATGAAAGTAAAGTGCGCCATTCGTTTGGGAATCAAGGTCCAAGGGTTTGGAGGAAGAACAGCACCCGACCTGCTTGAGGTCCAGTGTGAAATATCCACAGTCAGTCATGATTTGGGGTACAATGTCGAGTGCAGGTGTTGGTCAACGCTGCATTCTTAATCCAAGGTCACCGCAACAGTCTACCAGAATGTTTTCGAGGACTTCATGATTCCTTCTGCTGAGCATCTGTACGGAGATGCAGATTTCATCTTCCAGCAGGACCTGGCCCCTGCCCAGACCGCGAGAAGCACCAAAACCTTATTTGATGCCCGTGCCATCACAGTGCTCGACTGGCCAGCCAACTCGCTGGTATCGAAACCCCATTGAGAATCGATGGGGTATTATCAAGAGGAAAATGTGGGGCACCGGACCCAAAAACAAAGAAGAACTGACAGCAAGCATCTGGGCGCCCATAACTCCCAGGCAGTGCCACAGGCTGATTGCCTCAATGTCACGGTGGATCGAGGCAGTGATTCAAGCAACGGGATTCCCAACCAAGTATTGAAGATGAACAAATTGTTTTGAAAGTACCATATTTTGATTGATTTAATGTGACCCTAATTTCTTTCCTTTTTTTTTCCTACAAAAACTGAGAAGTAAATGGGGATTTCTTCACAGTATTCAAATGTTTTGAATTCCTGATTTTGTGGGTTTTATGAGCTGGAAGTCCAAATTATGTACAAATAAACAAATACTTAAAGTTATTGTTTAAATTGTGGGCCCTGAATCTCTAATCTATGAAAGTTGTAACTTTTTGAGTGGATATTCAACATTTTCTTTATATTAAAAATGAACTCTGAGTGTGTACGTAGTGCATCTCCATGGTATGAGTTTCACTTATTGAACTATCCAACTAAATGAAGCTTTCGATACTGTTCTAACTTATCGAGATGTGGCGGTGATGCGAATATTCTTGTGGGTGTCATGATCCTGAGGGTTGTTTCTCATATTCTGTCCAACTTTAGACATGCGAGAGGGACAAAATGTTCGAAGCGGTCACATAAACATACAAGATAAACTGATGTGGATGGCCAATGACCTTTAGTTTGATGGGATAAGTGGTAAAGAAAGATAATTAATGATTGATAATTCACAATTTCAATTAATAATGTGAAATTGAACTACAATATTATATTTGTCTATAAACAGATGTTTCCTATACTGTACATATTTGGTGTATTATAATGCACCATTGTATCAATATATATCACTGTCAATAATATTACATTTCCCACTTGATACTCATTGTACAAATATGACTGGAGCATAATTTAACTATCACTTACCATAAACCAACATGCAACGTCTCAATCATTTTTTTTTCTTGTGTAGCGAGGATTTAAACAATTTCAATCCACCCACAATGCTGCTCTTTTTGTTCGTACTGTGTTGTTTGTAATGTAGTATTAATACGAGTGGATTTGTACGTTTTACAGTTTTAATTTTCCTCATAGGATGAATAAAGTGTCTGTCTGTCTATCCATCCATCCATCCATCCATCCATCCACTGTATTTAACCATGTCCATTTGGCGACTCCAGACGCCGGCGACTCCAGGCCAACAGGAGGCGCCTCTGCAGGCGGAGCTCCTGCCCGATCTGAGCGGCTCGGCCGAAAGTCCCTTGGGCGAGCACCTGGTGACGCCGCCGTCCACCGTGGACACCGCCGCCCTCAGCGAGGAGCCGCTTCCTGGTGAGGGCCTCAGAGGGGGCAAAAGAGTGGCCCCCTAAAAATGTGCAGTGCTAGTTTGACTTACGAGTAGGGTTGGGATTTGAATTTTGTTTGAATTTGAGCGATTCCGGTTCCAAATCGGGTTTTTCATTCGATTCCGGTTCCAAATGATTCTGGCTCAAAAAGGTTTGCATGGTTTAAATAAAGGGTGTCCAAATTATGAAGATCCATTTTCTTAGCAGCCCGTGGCATAGACTAAAATGAAACATTTGACTCGAGGTTCTTTATCACCGGTATCGATATCAAACCTAGGAACTAAAAGGCAATGTGTGTGGAACTAGCCTAATTGACTCAATATTCATTAAGTCATGTTTCAGCTAAAAGTTACATATTTGAATCAATATTTATCTATTTTTTTGTTATCTGCGCTTACGTTGGTTTGAAGACTAAAATAAACGCGAAAAAGCATCAGTGCAAAAGTGCAAGCAACCATTGCAGTGGTGTAAAGCAAGCCGCCACTGGACTCTAGAGGAGTGGCGATGTGTTCTCTGGAGTGGCGAATCACGCTTCTCCATCTGGCAATCTGATGCACAAGTCCGGGATTGGCGGTTGCCAGGAGACCGGTACTTGCCTGACTGCATTGTGCCACGTGTAAAGTTTGGTGGAGGGGGAATTCTGTTTTTCAGGAGCTGGGCTTGACCCCTTAGTTCCAGCGAACGGAACTCTGAATGCTTCAGCATACGAAGAGATTTTGGACAATTCCAAATTTGGAGCCGGCCCCTTCCTCTTCCAACGTGACTGTGCACCAGTGCATAAAGCGAGGTCCATAAAGACATGGATGACAGGATGAACTTGACTGACCTGCAGAGTCCTGACCTTAACCCAATAGAACACCTTTGGGATGACTTAGAGCGGAGACTGAGAGCCAGGCCTTCTCATCCAACATCAGTGTGTGATCTCACAAATGCGCTTCTGCAAGAATGGTCAAAAATGACCATGAACTTACTCATAAACCTTGTGGACAGCCTTCCCAGAAGAATTGAAGCTGTTATAGCTGCAGTGGGTGGACTGACGTCATATTCAACCCTGTGGATTAGGAATGGGATGTCACTTAAATTCCTAAGTGAGTCAAGGCAGGTGAGCAAATACCTTTGGCAATACAGTGCATAGCGCAAAACACCATAGACACAGAACAGCACAGATGTCACAACGATTCTGCTACTTTAACACACGCAGAGTAGCAACGCATACAACAATACTCACGGTATAGATTCTCCTCATTGGAAACCATACCTGAAGCTTAGTCGGAGACCTTCTCTGCCTCTTCTTCTTGCGCTTAACTGCAGTAGATCACTTCCAATAGAGCTCAATGCTGCCTGGTAACTTGTGGCCAATCATGGTACTACACTGAAGGTGCGCAACTCTAAATTTGGACTTGCCCGTACATACTGTAAAAACGACTAAAAAGACAATAGCTTCAAAATCTGCAATATAGAAAAGAGCACGAATGATGAACCGTGGTGTCGGGGGAACATTGTACATTTTTGGGGAACCCTGTATGTATGCATGTGATAAATACTGTATCACCTTTGCTGTATTAAATGTTCACCCCCACCCCGCGACTAGTGAAAGCGTTGCCGCCCAAAGGGCCGCGCCCCGCCCACATCTGCGCGACATGCAACAAGGAGTTCAAGAATAGCTACAACCTGCGGCGCCACCAGTCGGTGCACACGGGCATCAAGATGAAGGACCGTGCTGCCCGTGAGAAGGAGGAGGGTGGCGGCAAGGCACTCCCCAAACAGAGCATCCCCCTCTCCCTCCTTCAGCTCGCCCTGCCGCCACAGCAGCAGCCGCCGGAGACCGCGTCCCCTGACGCCCTCGACGCCCTTCCCCAGCCTGGCCAGCAGGTGTCAGTGTCCATCGCCCCGGTGACCATCACCATGGCGATGCCGGCCACGCAGCCCGTCCAGTCGTCGACGATGGTGGTGGTGAGCGCCGTGGAGCAGGTGGGTGCCTTAGACCGATCAGGTGTTGATGCCAGCTTAGCACGTTTGTTGCTACTTTTAGCAACCTTTTCGACTACCTTCGCAAGTAGAAAAAAGCAGGCTAGTAAATTTAGCGACTTTCAAAATTTCAGTGGGAACTTTGATCAATTTTTGCCTCAATGCAAACATTTTCCCTCTAAATGACTTGTTTTTAAAAATAATGCAAAGACAATTTTTCCTGTTCTATTGGAAGATCATTTTCTCAATGTTTCTTGTTTTTTTTTTTTTTTTTTTTTTTTTTAAAGCCCATCTTTTTCAGTGCCGCCACTGGTATTTATTTCATACTTTGTACAAAAGCCTTTGTTTGCAATGACAGCTTCAAGACACCTCCCTGTATGGAGAAACTAGTCGCATGCACTGCTCTGGTGTGATTTTGGCCCATTCCTCCACACAAGCAGTCTTCAAATCTTGAAGGTTCCGTGGGCTTCTTTTATGGACCTTGAGTTTCAGTTCTTTCCATAGATTTTCGATTGGATCAGATGATTGGCTGGGCCATTCTAGCAGCTCAATCTTTTTTTCGTTGAAACCAATTGAGAGTTTCCTTGGCAGTATGTTTTGGATCATTATCCTACTGAAATGTCCACCCTCGTTTCATTTTCATCCTCCTCGTAGATGGCAGCAGATTTTTGTCAAGAATGTCTCGGTACATTTGCCCATTCATCCTTCCTTCAGTTATGTGAAGTTTACCAGTACCATTTGTTGGAAAGCAGCCTCACCCCATCATGTTCCCACCTCCGAACGTCACTGTTGGTATGGTGTTTTTAGGGTGATGTGCAGTGCCATTTCTCCTCCAAACGTGGTGTGCATTATGGCATCCGAACAGTTCAATTTTGCTCTCATCCGACAAGACTATGTTCTCCCAGTATTTAACTGTCTTGTCCAAATGTTGTTCAGCAAACTTTAAACGAGCTTTGACAAGCTTCTTTCCCCCAGCAATGCGGTCTTACGTGATGAGCGTGCATACAGGCCATGGCGGCGAAGTACATTACTCACCGTTTTCCTTGTGAAAACAGTACCTGCCAATTCCGGGTCTTTTTGAAGCTCTCCACAGGTGGTCTTTGGCTCTTGGACAACTCTTCTAATTATTCTTCGCACTCCTCTGTCAGAAATCTTGTGACGAGCACCTGATCGAGGAACATCTCATGATGGATAAGAGTAAAGCGCTGTCTCAAGACCATTGCAAACTCATTGTTGCAAAACATAACGATGGCATTGGTTACAGGCGCATATCTATGCTCCTAAATGTTCCAGTGAGCACGGTTGGGGCCATAATAGGTAAGTGGAAAGCCAATCATACCACCATAAATTTGCCTTGATCAGGTGCTCCTTGCAAGATTTCTGACAGAGGAGTGCAGCCTCTCGCCCAAAAGTCGCCTGCGACCCTAGTGAGGATGAGCGGTACAGAAAATGGATGGATGGATTAAACAAACCTATTATGTGTTGTCTTTAGATAACATTTACAAATAGAAACCGGATGGAAAAAAACAATGAATAGATGAATCGTTGAGGCACATTCTTCAAGGTGTCCAAATCCTCTGATTTCAGCCTCTCAGCAGCAAATATTTTCAGATTTCTTTCGTCCGCCATGAAAGCCGACTGATGATCTTTGACATTTGCAAACATCTGCTTTTACTTTCGAGCAACGCCCCCTGAAAATGAAAATGACCAGGCAGCCTTCTGCTCCCGCCCCGCAGAATCCCAGCCCTGCCGCTGCCGCCCCTCCCAACCCCGGCGGCGCCAACCAGCAGGTGCGCAAAAACCACGCGTGCGAGGCATGCGGGAAGGCCTTCCGCGACGTCTACCATCTGAACCGCCACCGGCTGTCGCACTCGGACGAGAAGCCCTACTCGTGTCCCGTCTGTCAGCAGCGCTTCAAGAGGAAAGACCGCATGAGCTACCACGTGCGCTCGCACCAGGGTGGTGTCGAGAAGCCCTACGTGTGCCCGCATTGCGCCAAGGCTTTCTCACGGTACGTCCCCACACCATCTGGCCTTGGGTCTTTTCCATGTGGTACTACTCTCTTCAGGCTTCTGATTGTGCTAAAATGGGCCGAAGGAGTCCTCCTAACTTGACTACTTATGCTACTACCACCACTAATACAGTAATAATTACAGTGAACACATTGTTGCCTTGAGATACAAGTTGAATTGGTTTGTGTCTCAAATCATGTTTCCCCATTGAAATGATTGGAAATGCCATTAATTTGTTCCAGCCTTCCCCAAAACATACAGCAACAAAGTATTTAAACAGAACGCGAAGAATGAAACACTGCGTATCATTATGTACTCATTGTGACTGTGTCACTGTGCACGACTTGGCCACCGTGGGGCAATATCATACAGTCATGCAGACACAAATGAAGATTTCGCAACTAACTGTAAGTGACTCCGATCCCACTGGCCCGGAGACCTGATGGCGACTCGAGTCTCCGCTTGTTGTGCAGACATCTTCGTGACGTCTCCTGGAGCGACGACGAGCCAGGTTGCCGGGGAGTCGCGGTGAAATCAAACACGTTGAATTTCATTGGAGACCTTTTGGAGACTGCTCCATATGCTCACTGTAGAGAAAGAGCTTCACGTGGCTCGTCACAAAACTGCAATCAAAAGTCATCGAAATGTATCTCTACCTATCCCCGCTTCAACCTCATTAGCGGACTGTCCCCGTGTCTGTGCTCCGTCGGCTGAGCGTGGCAGCACGCACACGGCATGCACACACAACATAGATTATTTTCATGATATATTGGTTGAAATAATATTTACACTGTAATAGGCCAACATCAGTGACCTCCGGGTGTATTGGTTGTCACGTTGTCTGGAGATGTCTCCCATACATCTTCCTGCTGATAGCGCAAGCGATGTTTCGGTCTCCCGGGTTCCCGGAGTCGCTGCTACTGATCAGTCCAGCCGCCTCTGCGACGTCTGCGTTGGCCTGGAGGTGCAAAACAATATAACAAATAGTCAAACAATTGTACATTTCAGAAAACTAATGAACAAAAGCCGAAACGCTTACAAAAGGTGAAACAAATTACAATTGAGACAATCCGGAAAGGGAACGTCCAACATTATTGGCAATTCAGCGCATTTTCCTGGAAGGACACGCCCTGCTCCAATATTACTGGCTCCCGGACACGCGCCGCTGCACTATGATTGGCTGCTGTATCCCAGTAGGACACTGCCCTACTGCTTCCAGAAGGTAAAAGTATGTGACTTATTAAGTGTGGAGGCGTTACTATTCATGGCATTAACCCTAAAGCCTGCCGAACACTGCGCAACGTGGTCGAACGAGACCGGACCCGACCGTCGCATAAAAATAAGAGCATCCCCGCACTTTGAGCTATTGATCACGTGGACGCCCTGAACAGCGAGCCTGTATAGGCGTTTGATGCTCTATATACAATATATTGTACATAATCACATTTCTTAAACCATAAAAAGATAGATTAAGAGTTCCGGAAGAGGCAGGTTTCTAAAGAGAGAGGATGCTGGTGAGAATTCAAGGGAAAGTGTGGATATTTGCAAGGAAGCTGTCGGTTCCATCCATTTGAACATACCTTCTGCTCACAAACTTCGCTTTTCATGCACAGGCGCATTATACATTAGGAATATAGGTTAGTATTGAGGTAAAACAGCATTTGATGCTTTACGTACTATTTATATGACTTGAGCCGAGGCAACGCGGCGGTACGGCTCGCAAACCCGTAAATGTATTTTCACAGTGAGGGAAATCTTCTGTGCGTTTTGATTTCATGCAACAGATATTATAATTTTGAATCGCGTCAAAACCAGCGGCCACCCGATCGGCCGCTCAAGGAAACAGTTGCCAAACCACACACACTGCGCCACAGTGCCGTCGGGTTTGGCGGCGGTGCTCGCTGTGCGCCAGCCCTAACCACCATAATCTTCACCATAACTCATCCTAAACTGCCTTAAACCCAACCCTAAGCATAATTAACCTCTTGGTTTTTTTTTAATTATATTTGGGATGGACATCTCGTTACATCTGCGTAGCCTACCCTTCCCAGTCACGTTGAAGCGGGGCGGGTCTTGTCGAAAAAAGGGCGTGGGATTTCTGTGAAATGGGACGTTCCCTTTCCAGGTTGTCTCAATTGTAATTTGTTTCGTCTTCTGTAAAAGTGTTTCTGCTTTTGTTCATGTGTTTTCTTAAATATAAGTGTTTCACAATTTGTCGTATTGTTTTGCACTTCCAGGTCACCGTAGACGTCTCTGCCAGTGAGATAGACCCTTTAGTGAACTGCAGTAATACAAATTATTTTTCACTGAGGATATAAAAATATATGCCTGTTTTTTTTTTTTTTTTTTTGATGCACTGTTTGTGTTCAAATATACATTGCTTAAAGAACTATAAAACCACAAAGCCGATGCTATTTCGTTAGCCCATCTACGGGTTTGGCATTGTGTGTTAGCATTAAGTTAGTGGATGTTCCGAAGACAAATTGATGTGGTTGTTTTGTAATTCTCTATGAGTTGAGTTCATGTTCAGTTGAGTTGCGTACACTGCCACCATACAATGCTCGTATCTCAAATTGACCTCGAACGGAAACGGAAATCTTAAAAAAAACACGTCTGGTCATTCGTATTGCAAGGCACCGTTGTATTCCTTAGCGCCTTGTCTTATTCTCAATGTCAAGAAGTGGGTGATATTATCATATAACATCACTTTGAGGAAACCAAGAGAAGATTCCCACTCACACAGTTGTGCAAATAAGAGGGAGCGCATGCTGGCTTCAAGCTGTTTGTCACTTCCAAGTTTACTGTAAACCTGACAAATAAAACCAAATACAACCCCAATTCCAATGAAGTCGGGTCGTTCGATCACTGCATGTAAGCGGCAAGGCCGGAAACCAACATTGAATGGCCGTGACCTTCGATCCTTCAGCCGGCACTGCATCAAAAACCGACATCCATGTGAAACGGATATCCCCACATGGGCTCAGGAACACTTCAGAAAACCAATGTCAGTTAAATACAGTTCGGCGCTACATCAGTAAGTGTAAATTAAAACTCTACTATCCAAAGCAAAAACCATTTACCAACAACACCCAGAAACGCCGCCGGCTTCTCTGGGCCCGAGCTCATCTATGATGGACCGATGCAAAGTGGAAAAGTGTTCTGTGGTCCATGGAGTCCACATTTCAAATTGTTTTTGGAAATTGTGGACGTCGTGTCCTCCGGGCCAAAGAGGACAAGAACCATCCGGACTCTTATGGACGCAAAGTTCAAAAGCCAGCATGTCTGATGGTATGGGGCTGTGTTAGTGCCAATGGCATGGGGAACTTACACATCTGAGAAAGCACCATTAATGCTGAAAGGTACATACAGGTTTTGAAGAAGCATGCTGCCATCCAAGCGACGTCTTTTTCATGGACGTCCCTGCTTATTTCAGCAAGACAATGCCAAACCACATTGTGCACGTGTTACAACAGCGTGGCTTAGTAGTAAAAGAGTGCGGGTACTAGACTGGCCTGCCTGCAGTCCAGACCTGTCTCCCATTGAAAATGTGTGCCGCATTATGAAGCGTAAAATACGACAATGGAGACCCCGGACTGTTGAACAGCTGAAGAAGAAAAGGTGATGTAACACCGCGTGGTAAACATGACCCTGTCCCAGCTTTTTTGGAACATGTTGCAGCCATAAAATTTAAAGTTCATGATTATTTGCTCAAAACAATCAAGTTGATCAGTTTGGACATTAAATATCTTGTCTTTGTAGTGTATTCCATTAAATATAGGTTGAACATGATTTGCAAATCATTGTATTCTGTTTTTATGCCTGTTTAACACAATGTCCCAACTTCATTGGGATTGGGGTTGTATAATGTGAAACACCCTAGATGGTATAATGGAAATTAGCATCGACGTTGGGGCAATTCTAAACCGTCAAACAACTGCTACTTCAGTGCACACGGAACAGGAACACATGCAAACTGGGCAAACAACAATACTCACAGCCATATATTCTCTTTGTGACATGGACGCAACAACCGTTATAGGAGGTGAGCTGGGGAGCGTCTCTGCCTCTTCTTGCTCTTAATTACTTGCTCTTCATCTTCCAGTACAGCTCAGTGCTGCCAGGTATGTCGTGGCACAACATGGTACTGCACTGAAGGTTTGTGGCTCAAAATAAATACAAAAAAACAACTATCTACAATATTGCAGGGGCACGAATGATGAACCATGATATAACACGGGTTCACCGGATTATTCTTGACTATTGTCTGGTGTTTGTTTTGTTTCAGCCCGGACCACCTCAATAGTCACGTGCGTCAGGTGCATTCCACTGAGAGACCCTTCAAGTGCACGGTAACGCCGCCCACGACCCTTTTGAATGAGCCCGGCCGACCGTTGCACTCAAGCCGATTGTCTTGGTGGTCTTTTTTGTCTTGCCCGCAGACGTGCACGTCAGCGTTCGCCACGCGGGACCGCCTGCGAGCGCACCTGATCCGCCACGAGGAGAAGGTGCCATGTCACATCTGCGGGAAACTTCTCTCGGCGGCGTACATCACGGACCACATGCGGGTGCACAACCAATCGCAGCACCACGCGTGCCACCTCTGCAACCGCAGTGAAGAGACAAACACAGTTGATTCCAATAATAGCTCTCGTACACAGCAGTACCTTGACTTATGAGTTTTCCCAGTTACGATCAATCGATTGGTCTATCTTTTTGCTTTGTTTTGTGAGAGTTAGGAGTGAGATTCAGTGAATTGAAAAAAATCGAGTGTAGTGAAAAAATATAACGATTTTAATGCACGATACCCCACAACACGCGATCGTGTTACAGGGATAACGGTTGCCATAGTAATAGGGTGGGTGGTGGGAATTCACATTTCTCTCGGCTTGACTCCTGGGACCTTCGGTTGTCGGGCAGCCGGGAGATGGGTTGCCCCCACCCCTTCCCCTCCTTGGGTCCCCGCCTTCCTCTGCCTTCTCCTGGCGCCCTCGCCCGTCAATCCTTGTGGCGGGCGCTTAACACGGCCTCGCTTTTGGCAAAGCTGTGACCTTTTTCAGGTGGCAGCTGGCTCCTGCGTGGGGCCCTGTTGGCGGGTGCCTTGCTCATTTCCCACATCCTGTCCTGCGCTTTTCCGTCCTCTCTCATCTTGTCCTATTGGTTAGTTGTTGCTTGTCTTCACCGGGTGTCCCCCCCGTCCACAATGAAGAACATTATTTGACTGTTGGAACGTTACTTGTGGTCAAATATCTAGATTGTCTTACTATTGTTCTGCTACGGTTCGCACCCTTTTTCCCCCCTGTCCGGTCTGTCCCTCTGTCTGTCCCCTAAAGCCGCTTTTCTGTCCGGCTGCGTTTTCAATAGACATCAGAATACTTTAAAAAACAAAGCAGAGGGAGTATTTCAAACTCCCCCGCTGCTCAGCAAAACTGTTCCAGCATATTAGGCGGACGGATTCACCATTCTGCATGGCCATGCAGCTGAACAGGACAGGTAAAAAAAAAAAAAAATAGAGCAATGAACTCATTGACTCCCATGGACACATCTATTGGTTTACTGGAATCCAACTGTTTACTGACAAGAACTAACATATTTGCAAAGTACGTTTTTCAGTGGGTAGGCACGGAAGAGGAACTTGCCCAGCTTGTCTGTCAAATTCGGGTTTGCAAACCACTCTGATGACTAACAGATCCCTCTCGATTGTGGCGTTGCATTTGGATTTAGAGATCAGCGCAAGATAAAGATGAGGCGAGGACTCTCGTCTTGTCACGTCGATTATGAAGGAGAGAAATGCCAACATGTTGGAAGTCAGTCAGGTTTAGGCATGTCACACTCCAACAGAGTATGTTATCAACAGAGTATGTCTCAAGGTAGTAGGAAGTAGGAAAAGGTGACGCAGTTGATAAAAAAGTCACTGACGTTCACCTCGAGCCATGCGGTGAGTCAGCCTCACGGCACGTTTCTTAGCTGTAGCTGTGTATGTGTGGATGAATGTCACAAAACCAAAACATATTGGCATCAAAGTCACTGTTTTCTCTGCTTTTTGGTCAGAAACTGGTGTTTTCGGTGAAGCCAACCCATGTTCTACTGCTGAGTACTAAAGAATGGAAAAACGTAGAAACACTTATTTTCTGGTGAAGGAAAAGCATCTACTCTTTCTTTCGGTAGGTGCAGTGCTTATATTGTCACAGAACACAATATTCTCTGGGTCTTGAAAGATTACTCGAAATGCTCGAGATGGGCTGGCAATATGGGGAACTCTCCTTTGGAAAAGGCTGCACATCAACGACTTTAAGGCACAAAGCCTTAAACTCCTATATAGCCTAATTTTGATACAATACAGTGCTATTTTTCTCAATGAAAAAAACGTAACCAAAAAACGGATGTTTTGAGAGCTGGAACGGATTAAGGGCATTTCAATTCATTTCAAAGGGGAAACTTGATTTGACATACAGTACAAAGTGGCGAGCTTGGTCACAGACTGAATTAAACTCTTAAGTCAAGGCACTGCTTTATTAATCTCACACACGGTGGAGAGTTGTTCGATAAACAAAGTGTCGTCAATGTTTCAGCCACAGCGGGAAAGGGGTCCAGTTTGACGTCGTGCCGTTTTTGCCTTGCAGGCTTCACCACGCTGACATACTTGCGGGTCCATGCGCAAAAGCACCACGGCCAGGAGTGGAAGGAGAGCGGTGGCGCCCGTGGCGGCTTCGGTGGGGCGGGGCCTGGCGGGGTGCTCCTGTGCCAGCTGTGCGGTGTGCAGTGCAAGACCACCACCCAGCTGCAGGGCCACATGGGTACGCACGCCAACCAGGCGGAGCCCGACCCTGGAGGCGTCGGCCCCGTGGGCGAAGCCCCGCCCGGCGTGGCCGTCGCCGTGTCCGGGGGAGGGGGTGGCAGCAGCACGGTGGGGCTGCTGGTGACTGACTGCTCCAGCATCACCGCGCAGGCGCACAGCTAGCACGAGCAGGGCGGCAGGGGGGAGGCGGGGTCAGCGTGTGGGGAACTCTTGATGACATCATGATGACACCATGATACTGACATCATTAGAAACTGTTCGCTATTTGGGGTCCAAGTGGGATGAGGCTGAGACCACTGTGGCTACGTACAGTGGGTACGGAAAGTTTTCAGACCCCCTTAAATCTTTCACTCTTTGTTATATTGCAGCCATTTGTTAAAATCATTTGTTCATTTTTTTCATCATGAATGTACACATAGCACCCCATATTGACAGAAAAAAACGGAATTGTTGAAACTTTTGCCTGAATTTATTAAAAAAGACAAACTGAAATATCACACAGCCAGAAGTATTCAGACCCTTTGCTGTGACACTCGTATATTGAACTCGGTTGCTGTCCATTTCTTCTGATCATCCTAGAGATGGTTCGACACCTTCATTGGAGTCCAGCTGTGTTTGATTATGCTGATTGGACTTCATTAGGAAAGCCACACCCCTGTCTATATGAGACCTTACACCTCACAGTGCATGTCAGAGCAAATGAGAATCATGAGGTCAAAGGAACTGCCTGAAGAGCTCAGAGACAGAATTGTGGCAAGGCACAGATCTGGCCAAGGTTACAAAAAAAACAAAACGTTCTGCTGCACTTAAGGTTCCTAAGAGCACAGTGGCCTCCATAATCCCTAAATGGAAGACGTTTGGGATGACCAGAACTCTTCCAAGAGCTGGCCGTCCGGCCAATCAGAACCATCGGGGGAGAAGAGCCTTGGTGAGAAAGGTAAAGAAGAACCCAAAGATCACTGTGGCTGAGATACAGAGTTACAGTCGGGAGGTGGGAGAAAGTTCTCGAAAGGTCAACCATCACTGCAGCCCTCCACCAGTCGGGGCTTTATGGCACAGTGGCCCGACGGAAGCCTCTCCTCAGTGCAAGACTCATGAAAGGCCGCATGCAGTTTGCTAAGAAACACCTGAAGGACTCCAAGATGGTGAGAAATAAGATTCTCTGGTCTGATGGGACCAAGATAGAAATTGTTGGCCTTAATTCTAAGTGGTATGTGTGGAGAAAACCAGGCACTGCTCATCACCTGTCCACTACAGTCCCAACAGTGAAGCGTGGTGGTGGCAGCATCATGCTGTGGGGGTGGTTTTCAGCTGCAGGGACAGGACGACCGGTTGCAATCGAAGGAAAGATGACTGCGGCCAAGTACGGGGATATCCTGGACTAAAACCTTCTCCAGAGTGCTCAGGACCTCAGACTGGGCCGAAGGTTCACCTTCAAAAAAGACAATGACCCTAAGCACACAGCTAAAATACCGAAGGAGTGGCTTCAGAAGAACTCCGTGTTTTTGAATGGCCCAGCCAGAGCGCTGACTTAAACCCAATTGAGCATCTCTGAAAAGACCTGAAAATGGTTGCCCACCAATGTTCACCATCACACCTGACAGAACTGGAGAGGATGTGCAAGGAGGAATGGGAGATGATCCCCAAATCCAGGTGTGAAAAACTTGTTGCAGCATTCCCAAAAAGACTCGTGGCTGTATTAGCTCAAAAGGGTGCTTTGACTAAATACTGAGCAAAGGGTCTGAATACTTTTGGCTGTGTGATATTTCAGTTTTTCTTTTTGGATAAATCTGCAAAAATTTCCACAATTCCCTTTTTTTTTTCCCCCATCAGTATGGGGTGCTGTGTGTACAATAATGAGGGAAAAAGGAACTTCAATGATTTTAGCACATGGCTGCAATATAACAAAGAGTGCAAAATTTAAGGGAGTCTGAATACTTTCCGTAGCCGCTGTAACTGTTAAATGGAGTGTACTAATATAGCGTTTTATCTACACCATCACGGTGCCGAGAGCGCTTTACAGATCACACATTCACCCATTCACGCACACATTCATACACCAGTGGGTTGCTGGTTCCGCTGGGAGTAATTTAGGGTTCAGTGTCTTGCCCAGGGACTACGGCAGCGGAGAGTCGGAGCCGGGATTTGAACCATTCAGTCACTGGGCGACCCGCTCTACCAACTGAGCCACAGCAATGTCGTTGTGAATCATTGTTGCTCATTCCCTACTCCATAATCAGTAGACTCCACTAGATTTTTGTCTAGTGGACCGAGATAGTTCCACCACGAGAAATACCTTGATAGTGGTGAGGGAGTTGGGCATGAGTGAATCATTCTCAACGCAGTCTGATTAAACTTTGTAGTTGACACATCAGTAAAGCGCCATGGAGCTCCTCAAGTCACTTCAACATTGTTCTCCTTGGCCCCAATATGCTACAAAACGTTGCCAAAGCCCTACATGATGTTTCCCAAGTCACTTAAAAACAGAACAAGCGTCATTACCTCGTGTAGCGTGACGGAATCAAAGATTGCCGATCTGGCATCTGGGACGCATCGTGACCACGACTCAGTAAGTCTGGCACGTCAGGCATTTTTCTTTTGTTTTGTTTTTTCCGCATAGTGACGTCCTGTACTGGTCCTTTGATATGTTCCTTCACATTCACCAATAGGAAGACAGAGCGCCCTCCATCACTTCGGAGGTGGACAAAAAGGAAAGGAACGTGCTGTATCGACATTTTGCAAACATACTTCTCTCACTTCACTAGAGTAGGCTACACATTCCCTCATCCTTACTATTTTCCCCCTCCCGTTTATAGTGAAGCTGATAGCAAACGTTAGCTCGAAGCTATTAGCAAACATCAAGGTGTTCCCAAATGTGTTACTTCAAGTTCTGCTTGGAGGATAGACAGCCATACTCCCCTCTCCCGCCATCCAGGAACGAGTCCAAAGTCTCTTTTCCCTGTCCGAGCAAAGGATAGCCACCATGACACAAAGTGCCTCCGTTGCCATGACAGATTGACAGCTGCTTTTGACCTGTGCCCCCGCGGACCGTGCTCTCGGCCACAGCACACGATGGTCCTTGTCATACTTGCACACGCTCGCCTGGTACAAGAGACAGAACAAATTTATGACACCGTGTCTGGCAGTCTGAAGACCGTCGTGAACAACAAAAAAAGGTTGTGTAGTCTGAGCTTCGCCTTAGTTCCTTGGTTCCAAGATGCTTGAAGATGGTGGCAAAGCGCTACCTGAAGCTCCTCAAATCACGTCAACATAATTCCTCAGCACCAAGACAGTGCCAAAGCACTACATGAAGCTCCTTAACGCACTCCAACATAGTTCCCTGGCACCGAGATGGCGGCAAAGCGCTACACAAAGCTCCTCAGCTCACTTCAACATAGTTCCATAGCACCGAGATGGCACTGAATCACTAAATGAAGCTCCTCAACTCACCTCAACATAGTTCCTTGGCAAAAACATGGCCCCAAAGCACTGCTTTGACATTGAACGGTGCTTTGGCTTGAAAACCAAAAAAAGCGACTTCAGCAAACAACAGAGAATAGGTTAAAAAAAAGAGGTACATTTCAAATACGTGAGGGAACACCAGATGCATATTTTTGCACCGTGACCCATGAATTTGTCTCGTGGTGAAATGTAAACAACACTATGGAAACCTGATTCTGTATCTGCGCAAAGAATCATGGGATATATTTACTTTTTCTCGTTACCAATGCTTCGGTACAATCAAGATACATGGTGGGATACATTGAGGGCACTAGATAGAGGATTTTTACACACTATAGTGGACCTAGGACCTAGGTCCACTATAGCGTGTCGTTATTCGGGAGTCGGGAATGAGTGAATGATCACTGCGTTCGAAATCGTTCACTCATCGGGATTCAAGACCCATTGTGGGATACATTTCTAGCCGACTTGCTATATCAGCCACTATATATAGTTGATAGGAAGGGATTCCCAACACGGACATCTCGGCCTCATCGTGCTTGGCTTTGATGACATCATGATGTTATCAGAACCTGCTCAGAATTTGGGGGTCCAAGGCCTCATAACGCTCGCACCTTCTCCTTTGTGTTACATCATCGACATTTGCCGCCAACGTGCGGGGGGGCAAGGCCAGCGACGGGGACGTGAGGGAGAGAGTAAGAGAGACTCTCCAGACTTTGTATAAATTCCTGTTTTTATCCGAAAAACATTCCATGGATTCTCATGCATGCGTGACACGCTGCTGGGATTCTTCGGTGACGTCAGCATGTGCGTGCGTGCGTGCGTGCAGTTTTTGTATATCAACATTGAATGTGCTCAATGATGAATTTAACCTGTACTTTGTAGCTCCCCTCAGTGGTCCGCTAATATGGAAGTATATATGTGCCAGCTTCGTTTGAATTTGAATTTCTGACACTGAGTTTGTTCACCATCAATATATTCACATTGGAAAAATTCTACGTAAAAAAACAAAAAACGCCAACCTCTTCAAAAGTTCAGTGTAAAATAATTCAACATCTCGAAAATTCAACATCCAAAAATTCAACTTCTCAAAAAAGGTTAGTGTAGAAAATGTGTATGTTTTACTTCTCAAAAACATTGTGTAAAAAAAAAAAAAAAAAAAAAAAAACTAATCATCTGCAAAATTCTGTGTAAAAATTTCATCTCCCAGAAATTTGGTATAAAATAATTCAACGTCTAAAAAAAATCAGTGTAAAAAAGATTTAAAAAGAAAAGAAAAGCTCACTGTAAAAAACTGCAAACTAAATTTCTGTGTTAAAAAAAAAATCAACATTTAAAAATTATTTCTAAAAAAAATGAAAACTCCCCAAAAATCTAATCTAAAAAATTATTTTTTTTCTCAAAATTAAAATGTAAAAATATCATCTCCAAAAAATGTGTGTAAAAAAAAGTAAACATCTAAACAATTAAGTGTAATAAAATCTCAAAATTTCAGTGTAGAGGTGCAGCGATTGGCTACTAATTGATGATGAAATTAATAAACTATTGTGATAATTGATTCATCATTTAGAGACCTTGTCTAAATGAGGATGATCCAAATTGTCAGAATTTCAGCTTCTCAACAATATTGTCTGAGTCGTGAAGTCCTCCTTGAAGGAATTAAAGTAAGACATCTGCTTTTACTTTGGAAAACAATGATCAACATTTTTGCCCATTTTCTGACGTTACGGGCCAAACCAGCGACTGAATCATAATCAATTTATGTTTGTGCATTTTCTACACTCAGTTTGAAATAATGTCCTGTTTTTGAATCAAGGCATGGAATTATTATAATTTTTTTAATCAGATTAATTGGGGAAAAAAGATGAATCAGTGATCAAAATATTCATTGGTTGCAGTCCTAATTCAGTGTAAAACAATCAATAAAAAAAAAATCAAGATTCCAGTGTAACTAATCGAATCAAAAATCAACGTCTAAATTGAAATGGGAACACAGATGGCCCGGATACGCTTCCATCCAGTACTGTAATCCCTTTTCCGTGCTTGTGCATAAAGATGCCCGTTGAGTGTATTAAATGCAGGAAAGTGAACTTTGTACGTCGTCGATGTTGCTGCGTTTAGCGTGACGTACCTTCACGCCTCGATGACCGGAAGCACGAATCATTTTTAGTTTTCAAAATAAAAGCTACCTATGAAATAAATGTATGAATTTAAGCGGAATGGTTTGCAAGTACAGTAATGTTAAATTAGCTCGTGTTAATTTTGCTGCCCAGTGAAAATAAACAATAAGTAAACATGCTAACATAGAGGAATGTGATAGTTTCAGGCCAATGTGGGCAAAATAATCTCATCCTTTCATTTGTGTCCCTTTTTCAGTATCAGCTGTAATGTTATGTTATTTTCATAAAATAACCGAAGGAGCAGCAGCAGCAGCAGCAGCAGCTCCCCTCCCCCCGCTTGGGCTTTTCCGTGCCCGGCTCCTCCTCCTCCTCCTCCTCCTCCTCCTCCTCGGTCGACAGGAGCAAGGAGCTACCTCGCAGCAGGCTGGAGCGGCGTCCGCTTCCGTCGGCCACCAGGCTACAGCAGCTGCTTCCACTTCTCCTTCTTTCCTTCATCTTGTCCAACAAATTGAACGAGCGCTGACAAGCTAGCTGCACGGCTCTCATCGTCCCCAAACTCTTCTGTTTTTTCCCCCCGCCAAAACTCTTGACGTCTATGGTCGCTCTTGCGTTGAGTGGCCTTTCGTGTGAGCGTGTAGTTTGAAGCAACTTGATGGGAATTGCGTTGTTTTTCCTTAGTATGTAGGTCAGTGTCGCCGAGCGATGCGAGGATGTGGGTCATCGCCGCTTAGCCTCCTTGCCAGTCCCGATAGCTGCTTAACAACACAGCCAACTGTTATTTTTTTGTATTTTGTTTTCACGGTTAACTGTTCGCTCATATTAACCCAGCTAAGTGTTAGCTCCTTAGCAACACGGCTAACTTATCTTTTTAATTTGTGTTTTACAGCTAGCTGTTAGCGCCTTTGCAACACAGTTAACTGTGAACTCCGACTTACACGACTACGTGTTAGCTCCTACCCGATAACAAATTGACTTTTGAGTATCATACTCGTTAAAAAAAAAAAATAATTATATATATATATTTATATATGTATACTTTTTTTTCCGCCTTTGGACTCTGGCGCTCTCTAGTATTAGTGGGCTAGCATTTAGCTCGCTTCGTTCCGAGGCGTCCGTCGACTGAAGTGTTTCTTTTAGTTATCATCAAACGCACTTTGAACTTTTTTTCGCGTGTTTAAATGTAAGCCGCGTCCACGGCGGCGCCTTGGCGGACGTGGCGGGTCATGTCCAGCTTGCAGCCGCGGCGACTCCGCGTCTAGCCGGCCAGCAGGAGGACCGCCGGGCTCCGAGGATGGCCTTTCACGGCGCGGGGCGCCAGACGCTTTGCGGCGACTTGTTCTCCGGTTCTGACTTGGCCCATAAGTACTTCTACGTGAACTCGTCGTGCGGAGCCCCCTCGGCCGCCCTCAGCGCCACCCCATGCGTCAGCGGGCCACCCGCGGCCCCTGCCGCCGGGACCCCCAGGCACCCCACCACCCTGGGAGGCAACGCGGGCGGTGGGGCCGCCGTGCCGCAGCCGTACAGCAACCCGGCCAGCGAGGTGCCCACCCCGGCCGAGATGGAGCCCGACCGGCCCATCGGATACGGAGCCTTTGGCGTGGTCTGGTAAGACTTTACGTGTGCACCCAAATTGTGCGTTAGATGAAATGATCTGTTCATAAAAAGTGGTTGTGTTGGTGTGCGTTTAATGTGGTCTGGCAAGAATTCATGTGTTCACTGAGACTGTTGGCGCGGTATGGCGACAAAGATTGAATGCACTTGTTCATGAAGATGATTGTTTGTGGTCTGGTATGAATTCATGTGTTCACTGAGATTGTGTTGTGTGGTCTAGTAAGAATTCATATCTTCACAGAGACCGTTTGTGTGGTATTGTGACACGAATGAATTCATATGTTCATGAAGATAATGTGTTGTGTGTGTGGTCTGGTATGAATTTAAGTGTTCACAGTTTGTTGGTGAGGCAAGAAGACATCCTTGAATGAATTCATGTGGGTTAATCGATGAGGGGTCACCAAAATTGTGGCCGGAGGTGCCAGGTAGACCCAAAGTACCACATGAGTAGGCCTGTGGGCCTGTTCTCAACATACAGTCCCTTCCAAAAGTATTGGAACGGCAAGGTCAATTTCTTTGTTTTTGTTGTATACCAATACAACAATTTGGAATGTCCTGAAAAAGAAACTACTGGTGTGCTGGGCAACGGACATCACCCAAAGTGACAGTGACACCACTGCCAACCTCCACAGGGCAGGGGTGAAGGTATCACAATCCACTGTTCGAAGACTAGGAGAGAAGAAAACAAATAAGAAAATACAGGCCATACCACAAGATCCAAACCACTCATCAGCAAAAATAATCGGAAGGCCAGATTGGATTTTGTAAAGTACAGAGATGAGCCACAAAATTTTCGGAACAAAGTTTTATGGGTTGGTGAGACCAAGATTAACCTCTACCAAAGTGATGGAAAGGTCAAAGTATGGAGAAAGAGAGGTTCTGCTTATGATCCAAAACACACCAGCTCATCTGTGAAGCATGGGGGAGGTAATGTCATGGCTTGGGGCTTGCATGGCTGCTTCTGGAACAGGCTCACTCGTCTTTATTGATGTAACTCATGATGGGAGCGGCAGAATGAATTCTGCAGTCTACAAAACCATTTTGTCTGGGAATTTACAGAAAAATGCTTCCAAACTAATTGGGAGAAGAATCATCATGCAACAAGACAATGACCCAAAACACACTGCCAACATAACAAAAAGGACCTTATCAGGGGGAAAAAGTGGAAGGTCTTAAGGCCTCTTTATACTCCCGCACTTGCGCTGCCGACAGCGCCCGCATTGCATCACGTGATCGACTCGTTGGGCCGCGTGACCCCAGTGTGGCCCCTATGCGGCTCTTGACGCGCACAAGGCACTAATTGTCGCCGCGGGCAGATTGCCGCGGAGCTCTTCTCTCGTGATTGGCTCCATTTTAGTCACATGCTGTGATGACGTACACAGCTTTCCCCTTGGTTCCACATACCACCGTCGCCTTCTTGATGGATTTTGCAGCATAATTAAACGTATCATCTGGTCATCTAGGTCCATCTGTTCTAGGAGACACTGTGCCGCGGTCGCCATTGTTGTTGCTCTGTTCCTTGTTCCGGAAAACAAAGTCAAAACGGCTACCGGAAATGGCCATAAAATGCAGAGGAAACTCCTCTGTGTGGTGTCCTAGTCAATACCAGCCGAAGCGACACCCCCCGACTTGGAGGAGAACTGCAGCGCATTTTCAAAACGGCGCGTGGGTTGCGCTCGAGTATAAAGGCAAACTGCGCGTGGGATAGCCGCAGTGACGTCGGCGTAGGTCGCCGCCCGAACGAGTGTAAAGAAGCCTTTAGATTGGCCAAGTCAGTCACCGGACCTAAACCCAATAAAGCATGCATTCTACCCCCTGAAGAGGAGACTGAAGGGACAAACTCTCAGAAACAAACAAGAACTGAAAGAGGCCTGGAAAACCATTTCAAATAAAGATTCCAACAGTCTGAAGTCAATGGGTTGCAGGCTTGATGCAGTTATTGCAAGTAAAGGTTATGCCACCAAATATGATTTACCTTGACTTAGTAATGTCTGTTCCAATACTTTTGCTCACTTGAAAAGTGGGTGGCTTCAAACAAAAGGTGCTCTGTCCTGAGTTTTTTAACACCTCGAGATGTAAATACCATTCAATAAAAGATGGAATTCGGAACTTTTGTCTCATATTAATCTTTTGATTTGAAACCCAAATGTCTTCAGTCCACACCAAAAACAAAGGGATTGACCTTGCTGTTCCAATAGGGTTAGGGGAGGGGCACTGTAGCTCACCAGTGATGGTACAATGTGATTTTCCAGAAGTGTTGTGGAAGTGATCATTTGTAAACGTACAACACTTGCAAAGTTACAGTGTAGAAATAAAGTGTAGAATCTTGATATGTTTCCAACCCTGGTAAATCATTGCTAATTATTGTGAGAAAGCAAAGTCAAAACGGCTCCGAATTGTAGCCACGCTTTCGTCAGACTGCTCCGGTGCAGCTGTGGCTACACAAACAGCTTACCACCACCAGGTGTTAGCGCAGTGAATAGAAACATGCATTGTAACGCGCCTTTGAGTGCCTTGCAAAAGCGTCATATAAGTGTCATGCATTATTATTCTATTATTGTGATGAGAGCACTCGTTTGAATGAATTCATGTGTTTACCAAGGTGGAGTCATGTTGTGCGCTGAATGAATGCTTTCGTGTGTTCATCAGGATCGTTTGTAGTCAGAAAGGTGTGACGTCATTCTTGGCTGTGTCCGAGTTGATTCTTGTTGTCTTGCAGGTCGGTGACAGACCCTCGTGATGGCCGCAAGGTGGCGCTGAAGAAGATGCCCAACGTCTTCCAGAACCTGGTGTCATGCAAGCGCGTCTTCCGGGAGCTACGCATGCTGTGCTTCTTCAAACACGACAACGTAATGCTGCCTCACCCTCGCCCCTGCTGATGATGACATCGCTGATGGCCTAACTGATTGTTGTTGTGTTTCAGGTGTTGTCGGCGTTGGACATCTTACAGCCGCCGCAGATCGATTGTTTCGAGGAGATGTATCCTTGTTCAGTCAGCGCATTGTAGGCGGGCAACCTTTTTGTGTTATGCTGCTTTCTCGGTAACAGCAATAAGTTAATAAGCATCTTTTAATTACCCCAAAGTATTCACACCCCTTTGTTTTCCAAATTTTTCTATCTTTGAGACTTATTCTAAAGCTGATTTGAGTATAGTTTTCTTTAAAAAATATATATATATTTTTTTTTAAATATACATAAAATATCCCATAACGACAGAGTAAAAACATAATTTTCAGATATTTGTGTAAATGTATAAAATATGTAAACATTCAAACATAATGGTTACATAAGTATTCACACCCGTTGCTATGACACTCACACTTAAGTTCAGGTGCATCTGATTTCCACTGATCATCCTTGAGATGCTGCTACAACTTGAATGGAGTCCACCTGTGTTAAATTCAGTTGCTTGAACATCATTTGGAATGGCACACACCAGGTCTCATAGTTGTTAGGGCATATCAGAGCAGAAACCAAGCAATGAAGTCTAAGGAATTGTCTGCAAACCTCAGACACCGGATTGTGTCAAAGCACAAATCTGGGGAAGGATGCAAAAGAATTTCAGCAGCATTGAAGTTCCCGAATATAGCTAAGATAGGCTCCAGCACGCCCACGACCCTAGTGAGGATAAGCGGTCCAGAAAATGGATGGATGAAGGTCCCGAAAAGCGCTGGCCTCGATTATTTGGAAGTAGAAGTTCAGAACCACTGGGACCCTTACTAGATCTGACTGTCCGACCAAGCTGAGTAACTGGGGAAGAAGGGCCTCGTTCAGCGAGGTGAACAAAAATCCCATGGTCACTAAGGTGGAGCTCCGGTGTTCCCTTGCGGAAATAGAACCATCCAGAAGTTAAACCATTGCTAACGCACCTTTATGCTAGAGTGGGCAGACGGAAGACATTCCTCACTAAAAGGCACATGGGAGCCTACTTGGAGTTTGCAAAAAGCCACCTTAAGGATTCTCAGACTTTCAGAAACAAAATTCTGTGCTCTGATGAAACCAAAATAGCACATTTTGGCCTAAATTGCAATTGTCATATCTGGAGAAGAAGAGGCACTGCTCATCACCTGGCTAACACCATCCCTACAGCCAAAACAATGAAGGAGTGGCTTCAGGAGCAGCGTGTGAATGTCCTCGAGTGGCCCGACTTGAACCCAATCGAACATCTCTGGAAATACCTAAAAATGGCTGTCCACCGACGCTGCCCATCCAACCTGACTGACCTTGAGAAGATCTGCAGAGAACAATGGGAGAAAATGCCCCAAAATAGCAGGTGTGCCAAGCTCGTAGCGACGTACCCAAGAAGACTTGAGGCTGTGATCGCTGCCAAAGGTGCTTCAACAAAATATTAAGCCAAGGCCCTGAATACTTCTGTAGCTATTTTGTTGAAATGTTTACATTTTCAATAAATTTGCACAAATGATTTTACTTGATCATTATGGGATATTTTAGGTAGATTTTTAAAGAAAACTACACTCAAATCAGCTTTAGGATAAGTCAGTAACAGAAAATTGTGGAAAAAGTGAAGGGGTGTGAATATATTTAAATATGTGAACGGTGTTGTAGTTGTCCTTGACAGGAAGTGCAGATACGTGATTACAGAGCTGATGCAGAGTGACCTTCACAAGGTCATCGTGTCTCCTCAACCACTCACCACCGACCACATCAAGGTCTTCCTCTATCAGATCTTGCGAGGTGAGTGTTCTTCCACCTTCGCCCGCCGGTGCCCTATTTTGTGTCTCCTTGACGCCGCCGTGTGTCACTTGTGTGCGCGCAGGCCTCAAGTATCTCCACTCTGCCGGGATTCTGCACCGTGACATCAAACCTGGCAACCTTCTGGTCAACAGCAACTGCCTGCTCAAGGTCCACTGACTTGTTGTGGAAGTTTTTGAATAGAGAAATTCGTTTTTTGAGCTCCGTCGATGTCTTCGGTTGTCTTTATTCAAAGAGCAAAGGGCATCAATAATACGGTTATTTCTACGGATGTTTCTGTTTCCCTACCTTTAAAGCGCCAAGATGCACATTTTACATTTAGAAAAATCTCACGTCATCCAAAAACGTGAAAAAAGTCAATACGCAGCTGTTATTAACCTACAATCTTGAGGAAGAACATTTGATTATCCCGCCTGTCACTATACGTTGCTGGCATAGATAGATAAACAAAGAAACGTAGAGTTCATTATTCCTGTGCTATTGGCGGGGATAAAGACCAAGACCTAGTGCGAATAGCAAAAATAATTGACGCACCCCTCCCAAAAAATATAGCACGGGACTGTTTGTTTAAAGGAAGCTCCTCCACTCACTCAAGCATAGGTCTCTGGCACCAAGATGGTGGCGAAGCACTATTTTTGTCTAAATTAAGCTGCTCTTCTCACGCTAACATAGTTCCTTGGCACTAAGATGCCACCAAAGTAATACTGTTGTTGCTTTGGTCTGAGCCCTAAAACAGTAAATATTTTTTGGTGTGCAAATAATAGAGAATAGGTTCATAAAAATAAAAAAAATGTAAATACATTGGACCCTCAATAGATCGAACTATTAGGGGGCGAGGGGTTGTCCAATATTGTCTGTTACATTAAAGCACTTTTTTTGGGGATAGAGGTCCTATGCACCCATATTACTGTATAGTACAATTTTTTTTTTGTGGCCTAAAAAACCCAGTACAGTACGATGTTATTGTAAAGAAATAAAAGCTAAAATAAATAAATTAAAGCTCGAAAATGTTTCAAAGTTTCACACTTTATCCAAACTTCACACGCAGGTGTGCTTGGTCATGGTGAGATTGTTGACATACAGTACTCATCATAAGAGAGTTGTTTTCATGAGGCATGAGGAATTAGTGTGCTTCCCAGCTCCAAATGTGTTGCCAAAGGCGAATGGCTTGACAATAACAAAAATAGCATGTTCCTGACTCCAAAGACTTCAATTTTGTAATCCTCAGAGTTAACGCCACAGCTCTCGCTCTGCTCTATGTACATTTGACAATAGTATGTCAGTGCCCCACATTCAACATGGTTGCCATGTAGGCACGGGAGGTACGTCTTTTGGAATTGGATCTAGTGATATTCTACATCTGTGACCCTGAAATATGTCAGTCCAATTCTCTGCCTCCATTGCGCCACGCCGCCAGTAAACTGCGGCAAATTCTGCAACTGACAGACTTGGTCAATGGCATTTTAAGTGACAAATGGAAAAAATGTTGGGACACGTTCAGTACAGACTGTCCGTTTGATCAGATCATCTGTTAAATCTGGATCCGTTTTATCGAGGTTCAACTGTGTATCCATTTGCGATTTTCGAAGTGTGACCATGTAGGGGTTTACTGTATAGCGGTAGCTTGACTTATGATTTTTTTGTGTTACAAGCGTGACTCACATGGGCAATTTAAAAAAAATATATATAAATTGTGACGCGAGCCAAAATTTGGGTTACGAGTGAGGTTCAGATACACCGTCGCTCGAGTAACCTAACTTCATGAAGTCATTCACTCGGCTATGCCCCTTAAATACAACACTAGTTATTGTGACTTTCGATTTGTCCCAACACACAGTAATTACACATCATAGAACTAGTTAGTTTCTTTACATTCTCTTCTGATGTTTTTATACAATATGGTGCTATTTTTCTTTTTAATATGAGTACGTAACAAAAAACTGTTGGTGTTATTTGGGGGGACTGGAACAGCTTTCCATTTTAATTAATTTCAATGGGGACAATAAGATTTAATAAGTTAATTTAGTTACAAGCGCAGTTATGAATTAATCTCATAAGTCAAGGTACAGCTTTATAGTAAATATGAATCCAATTCCCATGACACTTGATACTATGAGTTTTCCTTCATAATAGGATGCCTTTTTTTTTTTTTTTTTTCCCCGGTCAGATTTGTGACTTTGGGCTGGCCCGCGTGGAGGAGCCGGACCCGTCACGTCACATGACCCAGGAGGTGGTGACGCAGTACTATCGAGCGCCCGAGGTGCTGATGGGCTGCCGCCACTACGGCTCGGCCATCGATGTGTGGTCGGTGGGCTGCATCTTCGCTGAGCTTCTGGGACGCCGCATCCTCTTCCAGGCGCAGAGTCCCATCCAGCAGGTCAGCGCCAAAGGCCACTTGAGTTTATATTCCAAGTCAGTTTTCCTGGTTAATCCGGTCCAAAATGTTTGACTAAAAGTGAATCAAATGAAAACTGAAGCAATATTTCTCATAGGAAATCATGTAAATCCGGTGGACCATATGTATGGCAACACATGAAGCATTTCCAGTGGAAAGGTCAGGTGGCGCAACAATTTCCGCTGTCAATATGTTCCAAGTTTACTGGGTTGTCATCTGACAGAAAAAAAGAACCTCATTCTTTAAATGTGTGATAACCTGAGGTTGTCTAATAGGAAATTTCAATAGTTTGGTGCGAGTGACCACTGACCACTGGAAGTCAACGCGCCACCTTACTTTAAACGCTGTGTGCATATAATCCATTAGCCATGTTTTGAATTGGTGGCAAAATAATTATTATAACGAGCTCGCTAATTGATGTCAAACTGGTGACAAATTCTCAGCAAACTGACTTCACTACAATGTAGTGCCTTTTCAAGAATAAGAAATATGAAATAGCAACTTGGGTTATGTCGCTGTACGAATACTGGGACGAATCTTCAGCCAAAAGCGATCGTCAAAAACCAAATCTTACGAAAACTGAGGTTCCACTGTTTATCTATTTTAAAAGCTTAAAAATGTCTTGAAATCCAACTTTGTTTGCCTAACTTGTGCTTCCTGTACGTGTCTTCAGCTGGACCTGATCACGGACCTGCTGGGGACGCCGCCGCTGTCCGCCCTGGCGTCTGCCTGCGAGGGCGCCCGGGCTCACATCCTGCGAGGGCCGCATAAACCCGTACGTCACTTTTCACGTTTTCCTTATGGGGACCGGACAAGTTCTCACAGCACCTACAATTTTGTCTTTAGAATATGTCCTCCTGGCAAAACTTACTCGTTCTCTGTACTCACCTTATGTGGTCGTTATTACTGATGATCAAGTAGCTGACAACTGTGTGTGTGTGTGTGTGTGTGTGTGTATGTATGGTGTCTGTTTGTGTTTGAGTCTTTTATGTGTGTGTGTGTGTTGTATGGAGTGGTGTTTGATGTCTGTGTGCACACCTGTGCGTTTTCAGCCGTCATTGTCGGTGTTGTACATGTTATCGGATGGCGCCACCCACGAAGCGGTGCACCTGCTGTGTCGCATGCTGGTTTTCGATCCGGTGAGTTGAGCTCTCGTGTCTATCGCGTCTCGTACGCACGTGGTTCCGCCTCCTTTGACCGACGGGCTACCTTCTTCTCCTGACAGGCCAAGCGCATCTCGGGCAGCGACGCGCTGTCACACCCGTACCTGGATGAAGGCCGCCTGCGCTACCACACGTGCATGTGCCAGTGCTGCTACTCTGTGCCCAGCGGGCGCGTCTACACTAGAGACTTCGAGCCAGCCGCCGAGCGTCCCTTTAGCCACAGCTACGAGAATAGCCTGCTGTCCGTGTGGCAGGGCAAAGGTACGAGGCCAAATGAATACGTATGGCTTGACTGGTAGTCATTAATATAGCTAGAAAAAGTGGCAAAAAACTGAAAAATACACTATTGCACTTTTATGGCAAAATTGTCAATCGAATGTGTGCGTCCATATTGGCCGGGACGTCACGTGTGTCATCCTTCCAGTTTACTTATCATTTTACATACAAGGAAGAATTATTCCTGGCAAAAATTCCGTAAGAGAGACCAAAATGAAGACTAAGGTAGGCCAGGGAAGGCTACATTTACAATTAGACTGCGACCAGGACGTAACTACAGGGCTATAGCTAGCTAGATAGTTTTCAAATACAACTAGATTTTAATTTTTTTGGACAAAGTCTTTATTTCCAAATAGTACAAGTTCTAAAGATTCGATTGTGATGCGTTAGACATTCGTCACTGTCAATGCGAATTGGGATTTAGATGGTGAGTCAAGAGCCCTACCAAGACGTGACTGTCAGTGTTATCCGGTCACATGTTGGATAAATATGACAGCGCCCCTTACATATTTTAAAATCGTTTGTAGTTACTAAATGTGCATGAAAATTTACCATATTCTTAAATTCATTACAACAAAATTATGAACTTTTCAGAGCTGCTAAGGAAGAAAAAAAAAAGGTACAGTATCCCTTTAATATGTTAAGAGAATTCTCATGCTTTTTGAGGAGGGCCCAAGCAACCTCTTAGGGGAGAAAAAAACAAAAGAAAAACCCTAAAAAAAATCATGAAGAATCAAAAGATTTTTCTTTAAGGCCATATCTTGAGATGTTTTTGCTCGTTCTCATTCTCCTCAGAGCTGATCCATCGCTTCATCACGGAGCACCAGCAAGGCAAGCGCGTCCCGCTGTGCATCAACCCTCAGAGCGCCGCCTTCAAGACCTTCATCAGGTCAGCACTGCACCTACGCAACATCACTATACTCCCCGTGAGCCACACACTCGCTCACTAGCAGTTGCTAGCTGTCACTCGCGGGCCTTAGCTGTAGTTAGCAGTAGGGTTGGGCAAGTACCGAACATTTTGTTCAGAAAATGAATGAATGAATGGATGGATGGATGGCTGGCTGTACAGGTAGTTAGCGGTGGTTAGTTGTCTAACCCGCTGCTGTCATCCTCAGGTCGACTGCCTGGCACTCATCCAAGGTTTCCCGCAAGGAGGAGAGATGAGCGTCCGTTCCTTCTTCCTCCTCCTCCTCCTCCTCCCTTTCTGGCCACCTCAACCAACCTCGATGTCCGCTTTGCCCGCACGCCAACAAAAAAGCGTGTGGTGGCGACAGGCTCCGCCCACTGCGATAGGGGTGCCACAGGTGCTGATGATGGAAAGAAAAAAAATCTGCTGCTGCTCAAAAGGAAAAAAAAAAAAAAAAAAAGTTTAGTGAGTAGAAATGTTGATTTTCATTTGTTGATTTTCATTCCACACGCTCCCATGTAGCAGAGTGTAGTGTAGCGCCCCCTCCTGGTGTCCACGCACTCCTCGCACTCCTCACGCCTACTCTGCAGCAGAGCATGCTGGGAAATCTTTCAACTTCATTCTTCCCTTGTCTTTTATTTTTACGACAGGAAGCGGGGTGTGCGGTAACTCAACGTGTGTGTGTGTGTGTGTGTGTTTGTGTAAGTTATTTGTAAGACTGGGCCCCAATGATGGCGTCGAACGCCACCTTCAGTGATTCTCTGCCCACACCTGCCACTTCCACGGCATTCCTCCGCTCTCACTTGTCTTATCACTAGTTTTTCCTCTCTCGCCACTTCCTGCAAGTATGGCAAGCCATGTGAGCATTTATTTCTTATATTTGAATTCCAGCTAAAGGTTCATGTTCCAGTTCGCTCTTTGTCTTCTCCAGGAAGAAAATTCAGGGCACTCGTCGACCAACTGTTTTACTAGTAATGTTTTTTTCCACTGCTAGTGCCACTTTTGGCCTACTAGTACGATCTTAAGCTTCAATACTGAAGACAATTGAGCATTTATTCAATATCAAATATCTCCATCTGAGGGGCCATTTACTATTTCACTCTTGGTCCTCACTTGTAGGCCAATTTTGGCATACTAATAGGACAACTACATGAAGACTGGAGGCAAAACTGTAGTAATTGACGACTGCATGCGACTAGCACTACTAGTGAAACGCTCGATGTTGAATAGTAGGGCCAGACTGATTCATCAGTTGGCCGATTTGAGCCCTTTTCAAAATATTACTCATCGGCTGGAGTTTTGCAGATGAAACTCCAATGTTGTCTATATTTCTACATTTTTCCACCTCAAAAACATCTTCCTTCTCCGGCCATCACTCTCTAATAGCATCGCCGAAGAACTCATCCATGCCTTCGTCATCGGCCGTCTGGTCGACTGCAATTGGGTTCTGTTCGGTGTACCCAGCAATACCGTGGAGAGACTTCAGTCTGTCCAGAACTCTGCCTGCCAGGGTTCTCCCCCACACCAAGCCCTGGCAGCAAATCACCCCAGCGCTTATCCACCTTCATTGGGTCCCCGTGGGATTTTTGATCTCCTACAAGCTCTTCCTCCCTCACCTACAAATCCTCCACACCCAGGCCCCCCAGTATCTATTGGACCTCCTCTACCAATATGCTCTATCTCGCAGCCTGCAGTCCTCAAGCGTGGGTCTGCTCACCATCCCCCGCATTAGCCAGAGCACCTTTAGGGACAAGGGCCTTCAGTGTTGCTACCCCCGCTCTCTGGAACTCTCTTCCCTCTGAGATACGTGATGCCCCGACCCTGGACTCATTCAAAACAGCCCTCAAAACCCACCTGTTTGCCTCGGCCTTGGGCCCATAGTGTTGTTAGCTAGTTGGTCATGTCTTTTGTTTTGTTTTTGTTGTTGTTGTATAATCTGTAAAGCGTCTTTGGGTGTCCTGAAACGCGCTGTATAAATATAATTATTTATTTATGAATTTCTCATGAAACAGTAAATGCTGTTAAGTGTCAGTTTTGCGAAATGCTGTCCTTGCGCGTTTGTTTACTAAAGGGAGCGCTGACTCCGTTCAATCCACTATCCATCTTTCCTGAGATAATGACATGATTGTCCCAGTTCAAGCACCGCCAACAACAAAATACATCCATCCATTTTCTGTACCGCTTATCCTCATTAGGGTCGCGGGCGTGCTGTAGCCTATGTCAGCTATCTTCGCGTGAGGGGCGGGTTGCACCCTGAACTGGTTGCCAGCCAATCGCAGGGCACATAGAAACAAACAAACATTCACACCTAAGGGCAATTTAGAGACTTCAATTAACCTACCATGTATGTTTTTGGAATGTGGGAGGAAACCGCACTGCCCGGAGAAAACCCACGCAGGCACAGGGAGAACATGCAAACTCCACACAGGCGGGGCTGGGATTTGAACCCCAGTCCTCGGAACTGTGAGGCAGATGTGCTAACCAGTCGTTCACCGTGCCAACAACAACACAGGTGGATTATCGTGTTCCGTTCGTGCTACATAAGCGCATGAGCATGATGTTGCTTTTACAGAAACATTTTCTGCTTCTCACCATAACCAATAAGTGTATGGGGAGAGATGTCTCAAAATGATTTACATTTTTTAAATCCACAAACATCTGCGATTCACACGTTTTTCAAATCCACAAGTATATCCGAAATTCACAGTTTTTCAAATGTTTTTTAATGTGTGCATTTATCATGACTTATTTGTAAATATTCAATTTTGTGAATGGTTGGTGCGTTTGTGGATCAGTGGGCACGCGCAGTTATTTTTGAGACATGTAACAGTTTCAACTTGAAAAAAAATGTGGGAATGTCCTCCCGCCATCCGCTAGGCGGCAGTATTGCGGTCTTCAGTGTGTGTGTGTCCGTGTGTGTGTCCGTGTGTGTGTCCAGCCATCCATTTTCTGAGCCGCTTCGCCTCACTAGGGTCGCGGGCATGCTGGAGCCTATCCCAGCTGTCATCGGGCAGGAGGCGGGGTACACCCTGAACTGGTTGCCAGCCAATCGCAGGGCACATACAAACAAAACAACCATTCGCGCTCACATTCACACCTACGGGCAATTTAGAGACCTCAGTTAACCTACCATGCATGTTTTTGAGCTGTGGGAGGAAACCGGAGTGCCCGGAGAAAACCCACGCAGGCACGGGAGAACATGCTAACTCCACACAGGCGAGGCCACACCGTGCCGCCCCACGAGTTTTTATTTATTTTTATTTTTTTAATTAAAAAATGAGTAGTATGAATTAAGTTTTTTTTCTTTTTCTTTTAGTCTTTGTTTTACTCTGTCTGCTGCCAGGTTTGCATTGCAAAGAAGTTATTTTCCTTATCTGGATAAATTCATTCACCTAGCTCTTCCTAGTTGGACAACGAGCGTACTAGTACATGGACCTTAAGCTGGATATCAAGTGTATGTAATAAATGCTCAAATAGCTTTACATATGCAAGTAAATGCCAGCATGGTTCTTATTCCTGTAGTGATGTCAGACGAGAGTTTTGCGACCTTCCCGGAAAGTTCTGGAACGTTCCGTTTGCTTTCCCACGTAGACTTAAGCGGCTTAGAAAGACACGATTAAGGAAGTTTTTCGGCAAGCTTTTGCTTTAAAAGAACCGCAAACGGTAGGACGGGTCCTCGGCGGTGTGTTTGAGGACGCCCATAAGTCGCTGCTTCCTTGGTTCCTTCACCACTGCAGGAACCTTTGCCAGGAATCTTCTGGGATCTCAGGAAGTTTGACCACCCGCTGAACCAGTGCCAACGTGTCACCTTCCCGTCACTCCCTTCCTGTTTTCTTTAGTCCAACCCCGTCCCCCCCTGGCGAACGTGTGACCTTTGTGTGATGCGTTCACGTGCACGTTTATTGTGCACTCGCTGACTTGCTTGAACTTTGAAGCGAGTGGACACGAGCAGAAGGTTAATGAACGTCATCACAAATGTTTTCTCTTTTCTCTTCCCTCTTTTGGTGAATTTGAACCACTGGAATCACTTTTTCCCCCTCCCTGGCCACAAAGTCCACTTATTAGGAACCGTGTGCATAAAAGTGTGAGAATATTGCTGCCATTCCAAATGAAGTGAAAGTGTCAGGTTATGTTTAAAAAATAAAATGGTGGATAGTAGCTCCTTTTTTCAGAGCCCAATACAATACCGGGAGAAAAAAAAGAATTGTGGCCAAACTTGTGCATTAAATGAATTGTGACCACAAAATAGTGTGTAGTAAGTTTAGTGAACATGCTGATTGAGGAAAAAAAAACAAAACAAACGAAACATTAGATGAACTGAATATAAATCATTTAAAACAGATAAAACTTATTTAATCCTATCCCTAGAATTTCACACATTCTCTGTAACAAAAGTCTGTAGTCTCACATTAGTTTCTGTCATTATATAACATGCGCTCAAAATGCTAATTTGTGGCCACGAAATATGTGTGTGAAATACAAAAATGTGGCCTGAATATACTAACTTGTGGCCATGAAATGCAAACATTTGGCCACAGTAAACTTATTTGTGCCCACAATATTGGCATAACGTGCACAAAAAATACAACATTTTGGCCACTATATGCTCTATTATGACCACAAAACACATGTGCACAAAATATTAATTTGTGACCGATAAATACTAAACTTGGCCCACAAAAAATGTATAATTTGCACACAAAAAATGACTAAACAGCAGCCAATTCTGGAACTAATAGACTTTGTTCGATGAAAAGGGGCATTTTGAGTTCCAACCCGACACTATTTTCTGTCCATTAAATTCGAAGTCTGTTGTTTCTAAATTCAAGTTCCACTGTACTAATTTTGTGGCACAAAAAATATAATGCTCGCATGAAATACTAATTTGTGACCACGAAATACTAAAAATAGTTATACATATTTGCGTGTTCACTCTGCTTCCCCTGAGCAGCTTGGACGTCCGGGTAACCACATGTCACGCACCTCAATATTATTAATCACATTATAGCTCATCCATTGACCATGCACACAGAATCAGAATCATCTTTATTTGCCAAGTCTGTCAAAAACGCACAAGGAATTTGTCTCCAGTAGTTGGAGCCGCTCTAGTATGACAACAGACAGTCAATTGACAGAGAATGCTTTGGAGACATAAAGACATAGAAAAAAACACAGTCACTGACCAATAAAAGGTTAGCAGTAATGTGGTAATTCTGGTACAAATCCCCCCCCCCCCCCCCCCCCCCTTGACAATTGTTGCAAAAAAGAATGCTAATTTATGACCACAAAATACTAAATTGTGGCCACAAATGAGCATTTTGTGTGCATTTTATATTTTGTGGCCACAATTTAATTATGCTCCCAAACATGTCTGCGGCTGTGTACCTTTTGAAGTAATTAAGTGTATTTTTAGCTGGTTCGTGTTAGTTTGTTGACAGAAGGCAAAGCGACTCACCAAGGAACATCGTGGAAGTTTTTTCGCTTTCCCGGCCCCCAATGGATCGCCTCCTGCGGCCGGTCGCCTCTCTCGGCCCTTTAGCGATTAGCCTGGTTTGCTGGTATTGATTCAATATGATGCTCTGTTTGAAAATGTGTTTTAGCTTACTTGTTTTTCTTGTTTTGACAAATACTTGAAGTTATCGTAGAGAGTGATGATCAATAAAAATGACACTGGAATACGACGTTTGGCTTTTTTTTTTTTTTTCAGGAACAGCAAATATTATTGGTTCAATTAAATCAAGAACATTTTGTCTGGGAGAAGCAAAAAAAAAAACCAAAACATGACATTTCTTTTAAGGCACAATGGAGTTTTCACTAATTTAATTAACTAATGTTTGTAAGGAAATAATGTGACGTGTGGTACCAAAGTGTAAACATTTCTCTATAAGTTCGTTGATTGTGAATTTATTTAGAAACAATAGAATAGTGATAGAGATTAGTGGCCAGTTGAGCTGGTGCTTATTCATTAATGTAATGAATGCGTTTTTAAGTTTATGTATGCAACACGAGTGTAAAATTATACACCGTCATGCAAGACTTGCTGTCGAAATTGTCAAAAATGTATTAATTACAAATATATCATTGTTAATCTTCCTATACCAGGATATATAGTGACAGGCAAAACAATTAAATGTTCTTCCATTAGATAGCTGTAAGTACAATAAACCTGTACAGGAGATCTACCTATTGTTATTCATACAACAGAATACCGTCGCAGCTTCCTGTAGGTCAGCTTTGTGTTCAATTTAACAGGCCCAGATTTCTCATTTGTTATTGAGACCCTCACCTTTAAATTGAGATGTGGTTTTTATGTGGTCGTGTGACGTGAAGTTTTTTTTTTTTTTTTTTAATGGAAAATAGGTGTCTTCGCTTAATAAAGGTTGGGAAACAGCATCTCGACAATCTCCTTGGTATTCTGTTGAATGTGATCAAAAATGAACACGGTTGTTGTTTCCTATGTTTATGCATTTATTAGAGTAAAATAGCCCAGAAGGCTTATTCAGTAATTACAGATATCTGAAATCAAATATTCTTCAAAGAATTAATACTGTACATCACGTGTCAAACTCAAAGGCCTGTGGGTCAGATGCAGACAGCAACAACATTTTACGTCCAGCGAAAGCCTGCTACACTTGTAACACAATTTGACATCTAGTCTTTTTTGCTACCTGTCCCAGATTTTTGGGAACGTGTTGCAGACATCCAATTCTGAGTTCATGATTATTTGCTAAAAACAATAAATGTCCTTCCATCCATCCATCCATTTTCTGTACCACTTGATCCTCACAAGGGTCACGGGCGTGCTGGAGCTATCCCAGTTATCTTCGGGCGAGAAGTGGGGTACACACTGAACCTGTTTTTGGGATGCGGGAGTACCCAGAGGAAAACCCACGCAGGCACGGAGAGAACATGCAAACGCCACACCGGCGGGGCCGGGATTTGAACCCCGGTTTTCAGAACTGTAAGGCAGATATGCTAACCAATCGTCAACCGTGCCGCCACAATCCAGCCCTCAATTTTTTTATATTTAAGTGCTTAAGCTTCACCAATACGTTCCTGGAGGTCAAACGGCATTTATCGGACATAATGTTAAAAAAATAATAATAATAAAATAAATAAATAGGCAAGTTGATACTGTTTTTCCCAAAGTTCTCACACTGAACAGTTGCCATGGCAGAGATTTGACACCACGAAGAAAGAGGCCATCGCTTCTTCTCCTGTACAGCAGGGGGCAACATTTCCATTTCAAGAGTGTCGCCGTCACGCACTAAAGAAGAAGCGGCAACCTTCCGCTTCGCGTGTGAAAAGCCTGAGGAGACGCGAGTTACGAAATCCAAACTCCCAAAAGTCATTGTCACGACTTCACTTCCATGACGTCCCTGCAAATGGGTCTTGACGGATTCTGCGACCCGGACGGTTCCGACCGGTTCTGGGTCAGTTTTTATTTTTTATTTCCATGTTTCGACTTCTGTTTACGTCTGTTCTGTTTTGCTAGCTACCGGCCACCGGTGGCACATGCTAGCAAAGTGACCAGTAAACGCTCCTCATCCGAAGACAGCTACGGAGCAGTTAATTCCGTTTAGCAGTAGCTTGAATAACCGGCTTAATCGATCGGGGTCCCCCATCCCCTTTCAGTATCCCCCATTTTTGTTTACGTTCTGCTTTAACGTCAATCTCAACCCTATGTACTCTATGCGAACAAGTAGGGGCAGAGAGGAAAAGAGAGGGCAATTTGCTATTAAACCATTAGGAAAACAAAAAAGAATATTGAAGCACTTATTGCGTCCAGGTGGCTTATATTTGACTAACAAGTTCTCTTTCTGTATTTTTTATTTAAAAAAAAATGAAACTGGCAGTCATTTCCAATATCAATCCACTTTGGAGCAATCGGTAAATAAGTAATTGTACGAGGAACACCCTTTTTCATCGCCAAAATTGATACACCACCATGTCTTGCTATGGCGTCAGCAACGGACCTGGAGAGCAAATTTGCTGCATAACTGTGTGTCGCTGTATAACGGTTCAGTTTTTGCAGATGCAGTGCATTGGAGATTATTATTATTATTATTTTTATTTTATTTTTAAGGTCAGTGTAGTGCAATTACTCCCCTGCACATCTCTGATACAGTAAGCTTTATAGGCTAATTGACGTACATTTAGCAGCAGTGGCACAGATCAATTGGGCTCTTGTTTTGAGCAGAAAAAGAAACCTTACTGAGTACTTTACCCATTTTAAACAAGCCACAATCAGTTTTAAGAATAAATTCACAAATACAAACCTTAGACCCAGCAATAGCTAATGCACACACACTTAATCTCAATAGGAATAAATGCAATTAAAGAGCACAGCTGAACTTGATTTTCTACATCTACAGTACTGTAGTTTAAAACATCACTGCAATGAATTCTGGGTACCCATAATGCTTTTTGCTGACGACATTGCCAGGACTGTGAGTGTGAGGGATGGTGCGAATGGTTCAACCAGGAAATCACCTGTTGACGCCATGTCCGCATGAGCTGTTGTTCACGTTACACAATTAATAGGCATGTGGTTGTATTGTGTGTGTGCACGGTGACCTCAATTGTACCAAAAAAAAAAAAAAAAAAAACACCCGCACCTCACGCCAAAAAGCAGTTTCACACTTGGCATTGTGAAACTTGTGTATTTATATAGTAATAGTGTCTGAAATACTCAAAAAGCATTTATTGCTAAACTAAATTATTTTTGTATAGCTATTGAGATTTGTGTAGCAATATTTCAAAATGCTGTTTTGGGGAATAATTTTAATTAAAGTACCACTAAGAACTAAATCACTGTCTAATTTTATGCTTTTCCACCCTAAATTGAAAAACACTTTACTCCATATATAGAGGCATATTTTGACCTTTTGAACAAGTTATGTATGGAGAGGGCGGCACGGTGGACGACTGGTTAGAGCGTCTGCCTCACAGTTCTGAGGACCGGGGTTCAAATACCGGCCCCGCCTGTGTGGAGTTTGCATGTTCTCCCCGTGCCTGCGTGGCTTTTCTCCGGCCACTCCGGTTTCCTCCCACAGCCCAAAAACATACATGCAAGGTTGATTGAACACTCTAAATTGCCCGTATGTGTGACTGTGAGTGCGGATGGTTGTCTGTTTCTATGTGCCCTGCGATTGGTTGGCAACCAGTTCAGGGTGTACCCCGCTTCCTGCCCGAAGATAGTTGGGATATTCTTCAGCACACCCGCGACCCTAGTGAGGAGAAGCGGCTCAGAAAATGGATGGATGGATGGATGGATGGACAGAAATAATTTTTGCCTTGTGGGGAAAGCAGAAATCCTATTGTAGCAACCTTGCATATTGTCCATGAGTTTGTGATTTCTGATTGTCCGGGGGGCCACAAAAGCAACAGGACACGTGGCCGCGAAACAAGGGAGATGGACGTTGGATAAAAGGACAGTTGGCTACCACGCAAGTGGGGGGCGGGTAATAAAATAGTGTGCATCAACAGTGCACCAAGCTGTCACAGGTGGTAGTACCCGGAAAGCAGGGAGGTGGGGCGACTGTTCAAAATGGACGTGCTGTTTTTCGTTTATGTTATCAATCCACGCTCTTTTCGTCGTGTTACGAAAAATAAACGGTTCAATTTTTTTGAGAGATGCTGAGCGCTCAGAAAAAGGTTTTAATTCGTGTAAACGTTAAAAACGTACATCGCATATTGTAGCGATGGAAACTGAGGAATGCATCTCCCAAGACCTCATTTTACGTTGCATTTGGCGATGCAGTACCGGATATTTATTATTTAATAAATAACTATTGCTCTGGTTTTCTGGAATTTAACCCCTGCGATAAATGAGGGTTTACTGTACTATAATGTGGCAGTATTTACTCAGTTTACATATTGTCACTGTCAGGCACAATTCCCCCACCTCCGAAATGACAAAGTTTTTTTCCGGGAAAAAAATGACAGCTTGCTTGAGTTTTCAAACACTGCTTTGTTCAAGTGGGTTTTATACCTTAATTGCTAGCATACGCTGTTGCATACTCGCATTAACACAACCATGTGCCCATCAAAGTCCCCAACGGTCACATGACGCCACCGCCGTACAAAAAGCCTTTAACGTCACAAAAGCGAAGGCCTGTGTGACATCATCTTCCCAAACTCTTTTCCAAACGTGACCGATGCAATGAATGCGCGACAATGAGCTGACAAAACCCGTATCTATTGATGAAAATGAATCTGGACACACTTGCCTCATACCGCTGCCTTTCTTGTGCAACGAAGCATTACAGCGAATGTTTTAACAAAACAGGACTACTCAAATGTATCAAACCTCCCTATTTTCACTCGTCCTTGTATATAAATTTGCAACAACAGACATTACATATTGGAATGAAATTTGTTTTTGTTTTCCTTTTACGTATATATAATAAATACGATTGCTTTTTGATGAATGTTATTGGGAGGGGGGGGGGGGTTAGGAATGTGTATTGCGCATGAGAAATTACTTTTTTTAATTAAATTATTTTGGCAACAGTCAGCGTATACCAAACCAAACTGAAAACCGTGATATGAACCACACGGTGGATTACCACCCCTATTAAATAAGGACATTCAGTCAACTGAATCTGAACTGAGTCTTTCCTAAACTGCCACCTTTAAAGCACTTTTTGCAAGCAATACTGGGCTGACTGACTGCAAGAGACTCTTACCTAAAAGGTAAGGTGTTATATGTTCTAATGAAATGAAAAAAATAGCCAGTTATGAGATTGCCCAAATTCACAGTACCAGCTGCGTGGCAATTTTTGAAAGGCGTTTTTTTTCCACGTCATTTGAAAAGAAGCACATACTGATCCAATCTTTGGCTGTATCCACTCCTTCCGTCCAGTTTTGGGCAGCATCCAAAATGAATACAGATCTTGTTTTCTCATCGAACACGAATCTGAGAACAACGGCCACTGATAAGACATCTCTACAGACACAATGTGAAACCAATCATCTGTGCTTTTGCTGTTTTTCAATGGACCAAAATGATATAATCTTCCATTGGCCTCGACCAGGATTGGGACCGCTCATGGAATACTACGAACCCAGACTTCACTCAGTGCTTCCAGAACACTGTCCTGGTGTGGCTGCCATGCATCTACCTCTGGCTGTGCGCCCCCTTCTACCTCATCTACCTCCGGTGCCACAATCAAGGTTACATATGTATGAGTCACCTTAACAAAGCCAAAACTGTGAGTCACACGGTACATCCTATATCTTTATTTGATGACGTAACTATGCGTCGGGATGTCGTAACGGTGATAACTGTTCTTCTGTCTGCAGGCTTTTGGCTTTCTTCTATGGATTATCTGCTGGGCAGATGTTTTCTATTCTTTCTGGAAAAGAAGTTCTGGCAGTAAAGTTCTTGCACCCGTCCACCTAGTCAGTCCAACCATACTGGGCTTCACCATGGTGAGGGAATTATGTCACACACTAATATTCATGTTTGGGTGGGACCAACAATTCTTTCAAGGATTGTTATTAGGTTTTCAATGATTGATCAGTGGTTTTAAATCTTAACTCTGCCTTTTTATATAGATTTTATGTTCTCTATGTGCAAGTCTGTCCTCTCTGTCTGTTAAGCTAGGTTGCTTGAAGAGGCCCGCTGCACAGCGAGCGATGTTTTGCTGCTATTCCAAGTTTGAATTGCCGGCGAACGGCGTTGCAATGTCGCACATGTAACAGCCGCTCAGAAATGAGCTTTCACAGAATAAATGGCGTAAGCGAGCCCAGGCCAGCCGCTGCGGCGCCACAAAGCCGTACCTGTACAGAAAATATAATAATAAGATGATAACCTTTATTAGTCCAACAATGGACTTAACTGTTTTTATAATTTCATTTGTAGGCGTGGGTAGAAAGCAAAAGTGTCATCGCTGTCCCAATTGAATGGGGCAATCGATTATGGCCAACAGCCTCTTAAACTGGCAGCACACTCTCTTTTATTATTTATAGAAATGTAAATAATGTGTTCACAATGAAAGGTAGACCTCAAAAGTTTTATACAGTGCTAATGCAAAAGTGAACAAAATTAGACCTAAATCTGAAGACAGCAAAGCATGTTGGAGCCATTATTGTCATGTGGGAATGTCCGTCCGTCCATCTTCTTTACCGCTTCTCCTCACACGGGGGCCTATCCCAGCGATCGTCGGGCGGGAGGCGGGGCTCACCCTGAACCGGTCGCCAGCCAATTGCAGGGCCATGTGGGAATGTTTGTCATACAATTGATTTGGGCCTATTTATCATGGTTGGTCATGGTATAGTTTCGTGGATTAAAGAATGAACGATGCCAAACAGCTGCAGGCGCGTTCCATAAAACGATTGCTTGTAACGACATGAGCAAAAGACCCCAAATCTATTTGAACAGTTGGGGAGTGTCCTGATAAATGCGTACGTGTGTTCCAGTTGCTGGCCACCCTGATGATTCAGTATGAACGAATGAAAGGGGTTCAGTCGTCTGGAGTGTTGCTGGTTTTCTGGCTGCTGGCCTTGCTCTGTGCCACAATCACCTTCCGGTCCAAGATTGTCCAAGCCCTGGACCAGGTCAGTTTTCCACTGTCGGGTGCAGCGGGTGTTCATCCATATTTTCGGAATTGACGATCCGCAGATTATGACATGTACCGCAAACGAAGACCGTATGCATTTGTTGCAGCCGTCAACCGTTTGTGTGTGGAGGCACACCACTTTCTTTGTGTACTACACCCTGCTGCTGGTCTCCCTGATTTTGTCCTGCTTGTCAGATCAGCCTCCACTCTTCTCCCAAGTTGTCAAAGACTCAGTAAGTCTGATCTCTCGCCAATGTGTAACTTCGATGAATGAATACGACAGGGATGAAGTAGAGTTGGAATCATTTCTCCTCCTCAGGTCATCTTTTAAAATATGAATGTAAACTGCTTTAATGTTAGTCATCTTAGGCTATTCTGCACCAATGCAGTGTTTTTCCTTGGATGTTGCTGACGTTTCATTTGTTATTGCTAGAATCCTTGCCCTGAGCCTGGAGCTTCTTTCCTTTCCAAAATAACATTCTGGTGGATTACCAGGTAAGCAGTCATTTAGTACTGTAACTATATATTACAGGGTTGGTAACCTTTTTGGCACTGTGGTCATGGTTTACATAAGACTTTTAAGGGCTCAGCCATAACCAAAGCACAATAAATCAAGAATAGCAAATCACAGTTACAGTATTTTTTTGGGGGGGGTGGATTGACCGTTTAAAACCTTGTGATTTGTCTTTTTTAAAAATTGTCTCACCCTCCCTGTGATCTGAGACACACTCCCTTCACGGTTACATTTTTCTGTCAGTTGGTTCTCAGAACCACCCGTGTCACATTATTTAGACTTGTAAATAAATCCATTGTTAAATTATCTCCGTGAAATGCATACTGAGTGGCTGCAGACTTGTGGACCACAAAATTGAATACAAAACAAAACTTTTGTTGAATTAAATGTGGATTTCTGGAGATCTTTTGGAGATCTATCACCTAATATGTATTCGTTTGAGTGGTTTTGTGGGTTTTATTGTTTTACTCTGTTGAATTGTTTCCTTTAGTGCCTGTTCATATTTTATTGGATTACTTGTTTTCTTGGTGTCGCCCACTATTTTATACTTGCGTGTATTGAACATAATCAGCGGCTCTAGTATGTCTGCTAGTTACGCCTGCGGGTTATGTTGGTTGTTGTATGTAGTGTTTTGATGTTGTGAATTGTCCTCTTTTTGAACGGTTATATACACGTATACAGCAATGTTGTAGCATTCAAAAGAAATTTCCCTCTGGGACAAAGTTCATCCAGATCTTGAAAAAGTTTCCTACGGACTTGCCAAAACCTAAAAAAAAATGAACAGCGACCTTTCCATTTCGATTGGCATAACCGCTCTCCTAATATCCCGTGTCTCAGATTACATGCCCCCTATTGTTTGTCGGAAAGTCTTTATTTTTAAATGTTTAATATTTGTTGGGCCCTTGGCACTTAACCTATTGTTCCTCACCAGGATGATGATGAAGGGCTACAAGCATCCCCTTGAGGAGAAAGACTTGTGGTCTCTGAACCCTGAGGACCGCTCACAGAAAGTGGTACCAAGGCTGGTTCAGTGTTGGAACACAAATTGTCAAAAGGGAAAAAGGTCAGAAGCACAGTGTGGCTTTACTCTTAAGGGTATTTTTCTTCATATATTATATAGAATCAAAAAAGATTTTTGGTTCAATATCAAGTATCACAAACAATTTGAGGATGTCTGGTGGTAGATAGATCTACATCCACAACCATTCATTTGTTGTTGGTAAATGTATTATTAATATTCTTCCTTCACAAAAACATAATTGGTGAAGCGCTGCTCCTCCGCAATTGAGAGGAGCCAGTGGAGGTGGCTACGGCACCTGGCTAGAATACCTCCTGGACGCCTCCCTGGTGTGGTGTTACGGGCAGTTGCCATGCGTTCTGCTCTTCCCGATGAGTGTAAAATGTTCCGGAGCAGATATTTGGCACACTAGGTTCACTTGGCTTGTGGGTGTAATCGACCCTAGTCCGCAGAGTTTTCATGCCAGGTGGCAAAAAATGAATGGCGGGCTGCAAATTCAAATTCTCCGTAGGCTTATTTTTTACTAATGCACATATATAGTGTTCATGCAAGACTTGATATTTAAAATACTAGTGTTGTTGTTTCGTTTTGGCTGACAACAACAACATTGTTCCTGACAACATCAAAATGTTTCCTGCGACGAGACCCTGGATAAGCGGAAGACAATTGTATGACCGGATTCATTTTCTTTCATTCAAATGAAGTGCACGAAACTATTAGGATTATACAACTTTATAAAAACAATAAAATCACAAAATGTTGATTCAAGGTGTGGATTACAAATTACGGTATCTTTTTCCGTTTTGTTGAAAATGATTTCACATGATGCTAACGGTCCAATGTTAAGAGAAGCCGTCTACGTTGCCTTGTGTTTTCAGAACAGAACAGAAGACATTGTACTCTCCCCGGCGGGCCCGTAACCCGAACAACAAGGAGAGTCAAGCTACAGAAGAGTCTGAAATCTTACTCGTAAAAAGCACCAAAAGAAAAGAGCCCTCCTTGCTCTGGGCTCTGTGCCTGGCCTTTGGGCCATATTTCCTAATCTCGTGCTTCTACAAGTTCATTCAAGACGTCCTCATGTTTGTTGGACCTGAAATCCTCCGGTCAGACATCATTCAAATTACTTTGACATTCAGTTTTGCTTTTGTGATTTATCAGTGTGTTGCTATTTGACTTGATTATCTCCAGGCTTCTGATCCGCTTTGTGAACAACTCCAGCGCCCCCTCCTGGCATGGCTACTTCTACACAGCTCTGCTCTTCCTATGTAACTGTGTGCAGTCACTCATCCTCCAGAGGTATTTTCACATCTGCTTCATCACAGGCATGCGCTTGCGCACTGCCATCGTTGGAGCAGTCTATAGGAAGGTACTTGAAATGACTGTGTTGTGTAATGAATGTAATGAATTAAAAAGACTCATGTCATCTCATGTCAAACTTCTGTTGGCCTCTCTGCTCTTTCAGGCCTTGGTTATCAGCAGTGCGGCCCGCCGCACGTCCACCGTTGGAGAGATGGTCAATTTGATGTCAGTGGACGCTCAGCGCTTTATGGATCTTATCGCTTATATTAACATGATATGGTCCGCTCCCCTGCAGGTGGTGTTAGCCTTGTACTTTCTCTGGCAGGTGAGAATCTATTTAAAAAAAAAAAAAAAAAAAAAAAAAAAACTGACGCGAGATCTACTCTGAGGTTATTTCTACATCACACAGTTGAATGTGTTTAGTCTAGAACCCCAAAAATTGTTTCATACAAAAAAAAAAAAAAAAGTTTCTCTTTATTTTTTAGTTGAGCAAAAAGATACATGGTTAGCAACAATTGCCATCTGCTGTTGCATCGGGGGAGGATGGAGCCCAATTCCTACATTTTCCTCGAGAACCTAATAATATCCATATCTCTTAAATCCCATTACACGGTAACTTGCTTTTATCCGGAGTGATTGATTTATATTAGTCTCGCCAAATATAATTAACACCAAAGCAGAAGAAATGGAACTGGAATGGTGACGTCCATTCTGCTCGTCATGATGTCATGCTGTTAATATTAATGTCCAATTAAAGTGTGTGTATATATGTATACATACTAAAATGGTTCTAAGAGCGCTCCCGTCTGTAATCAGTTGTGGTTTATGATGACTAAGAAGACCTTTTATTGGGGCCATTTGTGCTTGTGATTCATAATTGAATCTTTTAATATAGAATATTGCTCTCCAGATAAAGACAGCCATTTTTATTTCTCGGGGTTATGATAAAGAGTTGCTATGCTGTGGAAATATTGATAGAAACCTTCTTGAATGTTTCTAGAAGGCATCTTGTTACTCTTTTGTAGAACCTGGGCCCGTCTGTTCTGGCTGGAGTGGCGGTGATGGTTCTAATGGTTCCAGTCAATGCTTTCATCGCTATGAAAACCAAAACCTACCAGGTAGGACTTCACCGGCATGCACCATGTCAGGGATAATCTGGCTTGTATTTCAAGTAATCAAAGACCACCTAAATTGGTGGGCCGTCTTTTTCCAACTCTTTATAGTTAACCAGTGCCAAGACAATTGCAAACATGGTGTATTTATTATAGAGGCATCTCTTATTTTGCGCATGTGTTCTAAGTATCAAAGTAGGTATTTTGTAGTGTGTTGGAAATGTTTCTTCTGGCAGCATAATGAGGAAAGCAGTCTTGTCTTTTTTTTATTACAAATAATTCTTTACACACACACACACACACACACACACACAGAGAGAGGGGCGGTGGGGGGGTCTGCAAGGTGCTTGTGGCTCGGTGCCGTTCCTCCCACTCAAGACAGAAAGGAGAAAGCGCATTCATTATACAGGAGGAAGAAGGAAGTTCAAGAAGCCAGATGGTACCCAGTATTTTTCCTTGGAAGAAGGAGGATTCACACACTGATAAATTTCCATCCAGCTGCAACCTTATCTATGCACGGAGAGCTGAGAAGCAGGAATGAGTGTAAACAATAAAAGCCTGTGCCGAGCACACTTGCAAGGCCACACAGGACCGCTGTCTAAGCAAAGTTAGGCGGGAGTTTTATATTCGTATTTTTTCCGCTTCATATGCTTGATTTTGTTTTCTTTTGCAGGTAGCTCAGATGAAGAGCAAAGACAATCGTATTAAGCTGATGAATGAGATGCTGAATGGTATCAAGGTGTTGAAGCTGTATGCCTGGGAGCTTGCCTTCAAGGGCAAAGTAACAGACATCCGTGAGAGCGAGCTGCAGGTACTAAAGAAGGCTGCCTACCTTGCTGCAATGTCTACCTTCACCTGGGTCTGCGCACCCTTTTTGGTGAGCATCCGCTGGATTATAATGTCTGTTTTTCATATTTCCCTTCCGCCTATTTTGAATTAAAAAAAATAAAATAAACAAGTTTACATATGGTGGAGGTCTAGAGCAGCGCTGCTCACACAAAAAACGAGAACCAACTGAACCCCAGATGAGTAAGCAATTTGGCGATCGGGGCTAGGAAAAACTCCCTGTCTTCAATTAATCTATTGCACCATGTGTGTTTTTGGAATGTAGGAGCAAACCCGGAGTACTATGATATTGTTATTTTCGGTGAGGTCTCTTTCATTCAATATTCATTTACACTTTCAATACAAAATGTATTTATTTGTGTTATACCCCTCTCTCGAGGGAATTCAACTTTCACTCTGCTGTATACGTTGTGCTCAGTTGGGCACCACATGAAGAACCATATTAGACACATGCAGGCATACAAGGAGAGATTTAGAGTGAAAGACGCGCGCTTGCTGCCCTACTTGTTTGGGGACAGTGCCATGTTCGAGGGCTCCTCGATAGTAGCCAGCAAGCTGACTAATAAGTCTCCAACAACTATTTGCCATTTTTATCGGCAGCGGGACTCGAACCTGTGACCCTTCGGCTTGAAAGTCCACAGCGTTACAGATTAGCTACTGCCGCCCCTTGCCACCTATCGTTTCTTTCTCATTCCGCAGGTCGCCCTGTCCACTTTCACGGTATATGTGCTGGTCGATGAAAAAAATGTGCTCGATGCCCAGAAGGCCTTTGTTTCTCTGGCACTCTTCAACATCTTGCGTTTTCCTCTCAACATGCTGCCTATGGTCATCAGTAGTATGGTGCAGGTCAGTGTCAGTCAATGCACATGTTCAGTCAATAAAGCTTGTACACTATTGCATTATGGACGAAGTCCAGTGCCTAACCCTTGCCACTGTGAATTGCACATTAGTCATTGTCCAGATGTCTTATCATGTAAATGAAAAGCCTCAAAATATCACACAATGCTTTTATTAAGTTAGCCACTGGGCATTTTCGCTATTCATATGTTGTTACTAGCCAGATAAACATCATCAGGACGAAAGTTGACATGATTTAAACCTAATATTTCTAAGATTTAAAACTTGGCTCAAACGTGGTTTGTTGGATCAGCACTTCTTGGAGATGTACAGTACGTGAGTAGTTGAAACATTGAGTGCACTGACTATCTTAAGGCGAGCGTCTCCTTGAAACGGCTGAGAGTGTTTCTATCACATGAGGAACTACAGGAAGACAGTGTTGAACGCAAAGCAATAGTAGGCTGTGAGTCTTTTTATTTCTTCCCACTTTCTTACATACATTTCCTGACATGCGTGTACACTGCACATACTTTTCTCTATTTTGATCGTAGCCTCAAACAGTATATCCATAGTGGATGGGGTTTTCAGCTGGTCAAAAACAGAATCACCGACACTCAAGATGTAAGTATCCAGTTATGTATTCCGAAGAATTGTCTGGTTTCTTTGTTTGGGTTTGTTTTGAGTTTTGACACTTTGAATTGCTCCCTGAAATAGTTTGATATGTTTGTGTGTGGGCCTGCAGGCTGAATGTGTGTATCCCAGATGACTCCTTGGTAGCCGTTGTGGGACTCGTCGGTTCTGGAAAGTCCTCTCTTCTGTCAGCCTTGCTTGGAGAGATGGACAAACTTGAAGGAAGTGTGGCTGTCAAGGTGTTTACAGGCAATTGGATGTAGCATACTGAGTTTTACACAATACAATACACCGTTAATTTGTTTGCTGCATTACCAGATTTTCGAAACCCTGGAAATTCATGTATTCTGCATAAAATGGCCGTAATTTCAAAGTGTTACAGCCATATTTTTGTCAAGCCTCCCAAATTTTAGCTGACTCTTGTTTGTTTGTATTTCAACTTCATTGGGTTGGCGTATAAAGTCACAATCATTACTTTGAACCTAATTACATGTTTCTCCATGCAGGGTTCAGTGGCCTATGTTCCTCAGCAGCCCTGGATACAGAATTCCACATTGAAGGAAAATATCATATTTGGCCAGGATGTGAGTGAAGACTGGTATCAGCGTGTGGTGGCAGCATGTGCCCTCGAGCCTGACATCGAGATCCTGCCTGCCGGAGATGCCACCGAGATTGGAGAAAAGGTATTGTTTCGTAACCACGCATCCACATGATCTGAAAAGCGGAACAAATCGTTGTGTCCGTGGGATCAATTGAGGTCAAATGTTGTACGACTGCCAATTGGGCCTCACCTAAGTGACGGATGGTTGTCTTGCATTTTATATTATACATATATGATGCCACCTTCACCTCACTTTTGACTTTTTGTTCTAAAGCTGTACCCAGATTTTTTTTTTGCTGCCTGGATGTGCAGCAAGACAAGTGTCTTTCTTATAAGTCACGCTATACAATTTGAAATTGTCACATATCTGATTATCTCCCAGATTTGCTTCAATATCCAGCACTGTTTCACACATGACAAGCTTGTCTACCATTTTATCTCTGTACAGGGTGTCAATCTGTCTGGCGGTCAGAAGCAGAGGATTAGCCTCGCCAGGGCTGTCTTCTGCAACCGCACCGTCTACCTGCTAGATGACCCACTGTCTGCTGTTGATGCTCATGTAGGAAAGCACATATTTGACCATGTCATTGGTCCACAGGGCCTGCTGAAGAACAAGGTGGGTATGATTGTAGTAATGGCATAAAAGCGGTAACCCTAACCCAATAATCTGAGGAAGTGATGTTGTTGATGTTCTTCCTGAGCTGTTTCCGTGTGTGGATCTATGCAGACTCGTGTGCTGGTGACACATGGGCTGAGCTACCTGCCTCAGGTTGACATGATCCTGGTCATGGTGGATGGAGAAATAACAGAAGTTGGCTCCTACCAGCAGCTCATGGCCACTGAGGGAGCCTTTTCTGAGTTTCTGCATACGTATGCTGGGGTCGACCATGCAGACAACAATGGTGAGACACGCTTACTGCACTTGACACAAGGACATACTGTATCGACGGTGTTTGGCTTTCCTACTTTCCATTGGTTTGTTTCCCTCCTGAGATTCAGAATCCAAGCCAAAAATAGTAACCAAAGGAATGGAGAATGGGAGTGCAACTGGTCTTGCTAGGTGAGTTTAACTGGATGACAATAGTTGTCAGCTGGATCAGTCGAACGGTAGAATTCGAGGTGTTTCAGAAAAGTTCCCAAAAAATATATATATTTCCAACCCAAACGACAAGCTTTCCCCTTCAATGTGGACCACATCATCAACCACATCTACAAAGAGATCCTGCGTTGTTTGCTATGTTCAGTGCGTAAGATGAGGCGAGAACTGTGGCAGGGCAACTCGTGGCTGACAATGAGCCCGCTCACAATGTCCTGAGCATCTGACAGTTCCTGGCTGAGAACATCACCGCTGTGCTGGAGCAACCTCCCTGCTAACTCGAGCTGCCCACCCCACCCTCTTTCCCCAAGCTCGAAGGAGTCATCGAGGGGACCCTTTTTGAAAATGTGGATGACAAAGATTGTCATGATAGTGGAACTGTGGAGGATCCTGAAATAATCCTGCCAGGAGTGCAAGGGAAAAAATTATTTTGTTCACATTTTAGCCTTCGTCAGAGATGAAGTGTCAGCCAGAAATAGTAGCCAGATAAGAGAACTTCTATTTACCTGAAAAATATTTGTTTGAGCACAATAAATCTAAAACTTAAAAAGGAAAAAAGAAGGCCAGATGAGCGCAATAGATGTATTACAAGGGAATACGTAGTTTGGATTTGAACCTATATTTTGTTGCTCTCGAACGGCGGAGTCATGCCCTAATTTTCTTCAGGTTGGATTTCTGCAACTCACTTCTCCCCGGGTTTAGTAAAAAAAAATCACTAGCTCGCCTCCATCTGGTTCAGAGTGTGACGGCTAAGCTTCTCACTGATTCAAATCGCCAGCGGCATATCGCTCCAATTTTAGCGTCACTTCATTGACTTTGTCTGTTTTAGAATTGATTTTAAGATTTTACTGATTACTTTTAAGGAGCTCTATAACCAAACTTTTAACCACGTATGAGGCAACCCAGGGTCTCAGATCCTCGAGTGATGGCCTTCTGTCTGGTTGTTCCAAAGTAGAGGCTTAAAACTGAAAGTGACAGAGCATTTTCCATCAGGGCGCCTCGACTTTAGAACAACCTGCCTGTGGAGCTGAGACATGCAAAATCGGTGGCGTCTTTTACTGCAAATAACATTTTAAAACACACTCTTTTTATGTGACGGTATCTTCTCCTACATTATATTTACTTTTCTCTATTTATTTAAAAAAAAAAATATATAATATATATATATATATATATATATTATTTGTAGTAGTAGTATTTTTAATGGTACCTCCTTTTATATTTTGGCCTGTTTTTGTCATTCCACATCAAGCCTCTTGGTCTCAGTTGGGTCTGTTGGGTTTTTGCATTGCCGGGGGCTTCTCTGTTATTTTTTTATGTGATCATGACGTTGGTATCTTGCTGTGTTTTTATGTATTCCGTTCTATTCGGTCTGTCAAAGCACTTTGTAAATGTGTTTCGAAGGTGCTGTATCAATAAACTATTATTATTATTCATATTTTGTGATGACAGTCCTGGAACTTTTCTGACACACCTCATAGGTTCTAGTCATGGGATTTGCTGACAGTTAAAATAATTAAAACGGTAACCTGTTCACTTTCTGCTTTCTTTTTATATATATATATATATATATATATATACATACACACACACACACACACACACACACACACTTTTTATTTTTAATTTTTTTGTAGCTCTGGTCAAAGCAGCAGTACATCCAAACTTTCTCAGTCAGGCAAGGAGAAAGAGGAGCTCGACAAAAAGGCCAAGAACGCAGATGTGGGCAAGCTAACAGAGGCTGATAAGGCTAGAACAGGACGGGTAGGTTGAAAAACTACATCAATGTAAAAAATGTTATCATATGAATACATTGCTCAAAGTGTAAAGTCTTAAAGTCTAAACTTGCTACTGAATCCATGTCTTCTTATGCCACAGGTCAAGCTGGCTGTGTTCTGGTCCTATTTTAAAGCAATCGGTGTACTGTCCTGCATCGCACTGCTGCTGTTTTTTGCTTATAACGTGTTTTCAATCTTCTCTAATTACTGGCTCAGTCTCTGGACTGATGACCCAGTAGTTAATGGCACTCAGCCTAAGAGAGAGCTGAGATTGGGGATTTATGGTGTTCTTGGCCTGTCACAGGGTGAGGATATTTTTTCTCTGTGTGGTATTTGTATTTTATTATAGTCTTATTCGATGCCATCTAGATATGTCTTGTTAATTTATTCAATACGTTACATTAGTCTTTAATTTCAATTAGCATATTGCTTTAAAATACACTGTATTGCCAAAAGTATTTGCTCAACTGCTTTGACTCACATATGATTTCAAGTGATATCCCATTCTAATTCCATATGGTTTAATATGATGATGGTCTACCCTTTGCATCTATAACTCTTGTGGGAAGGCTTTCAGCAAGGTTTAGGAGTCAAGTTAGGGGAATTTTTGTCCGTTCTTCCTGGAACGTATTTGTGAGGTCACACGCTGATGTTGGGACGAGAAGACCTGGCTCTCAATCGCCACTGTAATTAATCCATAAATGTTCTATAGGGTTGAGGTCAGCATTGTGCAGGCCAACATCGGTGTATAACCTCACAAATGTGCTTCTGGAAAAAATGGTAATAAATTCCCATAAACACACTCCTAAACCTTGGGGAAAACCTTTCCAGCAGAGTTTAAGATGTTACAAGTGCAGAGGGTCGACCGATGTCATATTAAACCGTTTGGATTAAGAATGGAATGTTACTTAATTTCATATCTGAGTCAAGGCAGGTTAGTGAATACATTTGGCAATATAGTGCATCTTTATCACATTATTTTCCAATTCCACATAAAACATTTGTCACTGCAAAAATAAATTGGTAAACTGCAGTGATATAGGATTAGGATAGCTAACTTTTTTTTTTGTTTTAAATCCAGATTCCGATTTTTTAGAAATCTGTGGGAACAAAAAAAAGCATACATTTCTGATGCTGGTTTGTCATTACAATACCACTTATGTTTGCATGTACATAGTATTATTTTGTCAAAATTGAATAAGATGTGAAATTTTATACACGGTGACAATTATAAAATAAAATCAATGAAATAAAATCAATTTAAAATCAATCAATTCTGTATTGACACCTTTGGAGCAATAGGGGTTTGTACAGTGCTGTGAACAAGTATTGGCCCCCTTCTCAAATTCTTATATTTTTGCGTTGTTTCCCCACTTTAAGATCATCAAACAAATGTGACTATCTGACAAATAGAACCCAAGTGACCTTAAAATGCTGTTTTTAAATGGTCATTTATTTGATTTAGGAAAAATACAAACTACTCAAGTGACCAGGTCCTGTGTGAAAAAGGTAATGGCCCCCTAAACCTAATAACTGGTTGGGCCATCCTCAGCAGCAACAACTGAAAACAAGCGTTTTCTATAACTGGCAATGAGTTTTTCACATCTCTGTGGAGATATTTTGGCCCACTGTTCCTTGCAGAATTGTTTGAATTCATCAAAAATGAAGGGTTTTCGAGCATGAATGGTGTTTTTAAGGTCATGCCACTGCCTTTCAATCGGATTCAAGTCTGGACTATGACTAGGCCACTCCAAAACCTTCATCTAGTTTTTTTTAAGCCATTCAGACATGAAGTTGCTGGTGTGTTTTGGATCGTTATCCTGCTGCAGAACCGAAGTGCGCTTCAACTTGAGGTCACAAACTGATGTGGTGAACATTCTCCTTCAGGATTTTCTGTGAAAGAGCTGAATTCATGGTTCCATCAAACACAGAAATGTGTCCAGGTCCTGAATGGGAAAAGCAGCCCAAGACCATCACACTACTACCATGTTTGACTGTTGGTATGTTCTTTTTCTAAAATGCTGTGCTTCATTTTTGCCAGATGTAACGAGACACGCAGCTTCCAAAAAACTCAACTTTCATCTCGTCAGTCCATATAATACCGTCCCAAAAGTCTTGGGAACCATTCCAAAGTTGTTGTTTTTTTTTGCAAAAGTAATAAGTTGAGCCTTTATGTCATTGCTGTTCTCTTGGGGTAATCTTTGTAGGCTGACCACTCCTGGGAAAGACCCCCACTGTTCCATGTTTCCTCCATGTGAGGATAATGGATTTCCCTCTGGTTCGCTGGATAAAGCTTTAGAAATGGCTTTTGTAACCCTTTCCAGACTGATAGACGTCAAGTAGTTTGTTTCTCGACTGTTCTGGAATTTCTTTGGATCGTGTCATTTTGTTGGAGCTTTTTTTAGGTCTTTTGTCCGACTTTATTTTGTCGGGACAGATTATGTTGAAGGGATTTCTTGATGGAACAGGTCTGGAGGTAATCAGGCTTTGGTGTGATCAGTGAAAATGAACAAAAAATTGTGCTTAGTCACAAATAATTCCTGATTTAACAAGATGGGTAATTACTTTTTCACACAGGACCAGTTTGAATAGTTTATTTTTTCTTTCAATGAATCACAATTTAAAAGCAGCATTTTAAGTTCTTTTGGTATTTGTTTGATGATCTTAGTGGGAAAACTGCAAAATATAATCATTTGAGAAGGGGGCCAATACGTTTTCATGGCACTGTATTTATGTTCTACTTTGTATGACATAATTCTGCCGTTAGGCGAAACCATGAAACATGCCAATTTATTTGTTTCCTGAATATTGGTGGTTTTGTAGATGCGGGGTTTCCGGCCAACCCCAGCGAATATGCAAGTGCTTGCACAAAGTAAACGAATGCTTTGAACTCACATGAGAATTTGGAATGCGATGGTTGATTAAGTATGTGATGCTTACAAATGGTGATAAAATGGAATTAAGGTTGATCTGTTTCAATGCAAACCTCATTGTTGTGTTGTAGGGGTGACAGTCTTTGGGTACTCCCTGTCAATGTCCATTGGGGGCATTCTGGCGTCTCGCTATCTTCATCAGTCCATGCTCTTTGATGTCCTTCGCTCACCTGTATCTTTCTTCGAGCGAACCCCCAGCGGTAACCTGGTCAACCGCTTTGCCAAGGAGATGGACACCATTGACACAGTGATCCCCAGTATTCTTAGAATGTTCTTGGGCTCCATGTTTAATGTGATTGGTGCTTGTATTATCATCTTGATCGCCACACCGTACGTGGCGATCATCATTCCCTTCCTTGGTCTGCTCTACTTTTTTGTACAGGTTAGTTTTTCAGACAATGCACAAACCTGCCTTCTTTCAGATTCATTACTTTTCAGTGCTAATCTATTACACATCGAGTTCGACATTTATATGCTAATTTCCTTTTAATGCTACACTATTGCCTTCTCTCTGTTCAGAGATTTTATGTGGCATCATCCCGCCAGTTGAAGCGCCTGGAGTCGGTCAGCCGTTCACCTATCTATACCCACTTTAATGAAACACTGCTGGGCACATCCGTCATCAGAGCTTTTGGTGAACAAGACCGCTTCATAGGAGAGAGTGATCGGAGGGTTGACCATAACCAGAAGGCCTACTACCCCAGCATTACAGCAAACAGGTGGGGAAGAATGGGATTAACTGCATTTCCTCAAGTAATGGCCACAATTCGAATCAAAGCAGTACGTCAATTTGAACAAAAATACGCCTCACCTCCAATAAACGTCACCTTTTTCCCTTCAGAACATCCGGGTGGGACCACTGGGTTGCTGTAACTGACTTTACAATATCAGATATCAGCATGTGTTGCGATAGACCAATTCACCAAATTAACACGGTGGCTGTGTTTTTAAGTCATTCTTCATTCTTTCTGACCCATTTGTAGGAATGTAATGTATTTTACAAAACTATTATGATTATGATTACTGTTAGCAATAATAATAGTAACAATGATTAAAAAATACAAATAAGGATGCATTCTTACAAAAATAATAATAAATTATAAAATCCTCATTGGACCTTAAATGGGCTATTTGAGGAAATCTCATTGCTTAGTCCAACAGATGCAAGAATAGACAAGGTCAGATGATTAAAGGTCTGCCTTTGATTTGCCGCTTATTTGCCAATTTAATTTGACCGTTTCTATTCAGGTGGCTGGCAATTCGTCTGGAATTCGTCGGCAACTGCATTGTGTCATCTGCTGCTTTGTTTGCCGTCGCAGCCAGAGAGAACCTCAGTCCAGGTATCATGGGCCTTGCGATCTCCTATGCCCTTCAGGTAAACTTACTGTTTTAGAATAATCTTTCGTCATTTTAATGAAATCTTTGCAAAGAGAGAGGGAAGACGGAAGATGGCACAGCTCATGGCAGCTTCCACCCTCCACTCTGAAGATTACGGAAGCAAAAACCAATGGTTATCCAAAACAAAGTGAGAGAAGTGTTAAAAAAACAAAAGGCTACTACAGCCACTGAGTGAGAATGAGGAAAGGTACATTGGCAAAACACACAAGAAATGTGAAATTGAAAAAAATTCACCCTATAAATAGCCTATATTAGTATTTTTTTGCCGCAAGATTACCATTGCGCTTCCTTTTTATGAAATTTGGCCAAGAAGCTACTACTTTCAGATGTGTGATACAAATTAGGCTATTTTGTTTCCAGTGACAATTCGGGTCTTCAGATCAGAATAAGGCCCCTTCCAGTTGTGGATGAACATGTGATGCGTATCGGATTTTGGCCAACGCAGGTGTAACGTAAACATGCAGATTGGATGTACAGTGGCACCTTTGACTTGCGAGCACACCAATTTATGAGTTACGAGCTGTTGCTTGGTTGAGATACCTATTGATGTATATTGCTTTATGTTGTGTGCAAAATTTGAGTTACGAGCAAATTAAGATAGGAGCTTGGTCACAACAGCCCATGCGAACATGCCTTGAACATGTGATTACCTGCCTTAAGCATTGGCACGGTTCCTCACGCTGACGGTCCTGGCAATGTAGTAAGTGAAAAGCATTGTGGTTATTGTGATGTTTTTAACTACAGTACTGTAGTTGTAGAAAATCATGCTAAAATTTACTCTTCACTTGCATTTGTTCCTGTCGATATTGTTATCGCGTGTGTGGGTTAGGGTTAGCTATTTGTCGGGCTAAGGTTGGTATTAGTGAATTTTATTTTCATAAAACTCTTGACTGTGGCTTTCCGGTCATGTTCTTTATATCCTCAAGCAATTTGGTAACCTAACAAATGTATGAGTTAAGATTACTCTGTAAGGTATCTTTTTTCCTCCTAAGAATCAGAGCCCAATTTACTTCCCAGCCTGGTGCAGGTCTACAATTTAGTTTCTGGTGTCCTTTGACAGCTCTTTGGTGTTGGCCATAGTGGAGTTTGGAGTGTGACTGGTTGAGGTTGTGGACAGGTGTCTTTTTATACTGATAACGAGTTCAAACAGGTGCCATTAATACAGGTAACGAGTGTTGGACAGAGGAGCCTCTTAAACAAGAAGTTACAGGTGTGTGAGAGTCAGAAATCTAGCTTGTTTGTAGGTGACCAAATACTTATTTTCCACCATAATTTGCTAATACATTCTTTAAAAAGCAGACACTGATTTTTTTTAATTCCCCCCCCCCCCCCCCCCCCCCTCATTTTGTCTCTCATAGGTGAGGTATACCTATGATGAAAATTACAGGCCTCTCTCATCTTTCCAAGTGGGAGAATTTGCATAATTGGTGGCTGACTAAATACTTTTTTGCTCCACTGTACATATGCGTTTGCCCAAACAACTCAAATAAACACTTTAACAAAAACACTGTCAATCATAACTACAGCAAAAGCAGAAACTATTAAATATGATGTAATTATGTGCATAAACTCCCAAGTGAGGATAAGCGGTTCAGAAAATGGATGGAAAAACCTCTTCCTGCATTTCCATAAATTCCCTCCTACTCTGACTTTCCACATACACTTTAGCTTCATTTGTTTTGTTCAGGAGTTCAGTGGAGATGAAATCCTCCTCACGTGGCTATCCTCTCTCATGTGCAGTTGACAGCCTCTCTGACCTGGCTGGTGAGGATGTCCTCCGACATGGAAACAAACATTGTTGCAGTGGAGCGAGTGAAAGAGTACAGTGACACAGAAAAAGAGGTACAGTCCACTTTTTGGACATTTTGACGGAGCACTATTTTGTGTGGTCCAACGAACTTGGAAGTAGGCAAAAATTCACACACAAAATACATTGCCTGCATTTTTCCATTCTTGATTTGGAGGCTCTTAACTTGATTGCACTGTTAGGCCCATCACTGAAAAAATATTTTTCAGAATAGTTTTATTTGTGCGATGTTTAATTTTGGTGTGTCCCTAGCAGTACTCAAATGTTAACATGGGCCAAAAATGATAGCAGAACGACTCTCTTGAAATTCGCTCATTAAAGCCCGTGCCCTGATGCCTAACTTCATGAAGTTCAAAAGTTATATCAGTAAACTTATCAAATTTAATAAAAGCCATGCTGAAAACCAGTCTTCACATCTTCGAGGTATTTTCTTTTCTCATAGGTTGATTATTTTTATTTATTTATTTTTTTTTTGCATTTTATTTGTCAAGCTTCTTTTGCGATTTTAAGTTGTACAGTGTTCCCTCGTCACTTCCCGCTTCACGTTTTGCGGCTTCAGTGTTTCGCGGGTTTTTCCAAAATATTCATTAAAAAAAAATTTTTTTAAATAAATAAATGCAGCCTTTTCGGCAGCCATATTGCGGAAAGACGCGTTGTTTCATGTTGATGCACGAGAGAGGTTTCCCTGCATGCCAAACAAACAGATGAGTTGACTCAGAGGTTTTGTACATGCCTGTACTGTACTGTACTGTACATGCCACGGGCACTCCATACAAGGGGCGTGATTGGTTCCCGGCGCGACATCGACCAATGAGAGCACGAGTAGATTTATCCCGTGAGCTGATTGGCTGCGCATCATCGTTACTGTGTCTCGCCAATCTCGTCCATGCTGTTGGCTGTCTCGCATACTCACTTCTTAGTGTTGTGAGTGTTGCGCAAGAACTTTTTTGGATTAGTTAAGCCCTTACAATGCCACCAAAGCGCTGCGCCCCTGCGAAAGCTTCCTCTGGGGCGCCCAAGAGGAAGAAGCAGATGATGACCATCAGCGAAAAAGTGAAACTTAGATATGATCAAAGAGGGCAGATGTTGTGCATCTGTGGATGTGGATCCTAATTTGCGGTTTTTCACCTTTCGCGGGGGGTTCTGGTCCCCATTAACCGCAAAATAATTGTCATATACATTCTGTGACCACCAGGCTGAGTGGAAGCATGAGCCCTCCAGCCTTGCCCCTGGGTGGCCCACTGAGGGTTGCATAGAATTCAGAGGCTTCGCCCTACGATACCGCCCCGATCTGGACCTGGCCATCCGCAACATCACCGTCAGCATTTCAGGAGGAGAGAAGGTCTTCCACTGTTTTGTACATCTGCAATCTATTTGTCACCCCTGTAAAATTCCTGCTTTAAAGAACACGTACAATATGTTTGTTTGTTTTTAAATCTCAGTGTACGCCGTAGTGTTTACTTACATCAACTCAACTCTAGATTTACCTACATTGTGATCGTCTTCATGCTAATGTTTTCTCTCAAATCCTCCTGAAAGGTGGGGATCGTAGGGCGCACAGGAGCAGGCAAGTCAACCCTAACATTGGCCCTGTTCAGGATCATCGAGGCAGCCGAGGGGCAAATTTTCATCGATGGGATAAACATTGCTGAGCTTGGCCTCCATGAGCTCCGCTCCAGAATCACCATAATACCACAGGTCTGTGCTGTGAGGTTACGACAAACCAAATATTTGCTTCTTAGAAATGTTTCAATATGATGGAATGTTGTCCTTGCAATCACTCATGTATTCCTCATTTGAGAAACAATGACTTAAACCAAAGTGCATAACACAACTGCTGATTTTCTGTGATGCACAATGCACTCCAACTTTCTATGTCCCCTCAGGATCCAGTGTTGTTTTCAGGCACCCTGAGGATGAACTTGGATCCATTTGAAAGCTACTCTGATGAGGACATATGGAGGTCTTTGGAGTTCGCCCATCTCAAGAACTTTGTGTCCGGCCTGTCAGACAAACTCAGCCATGAATGTAGTGAAGGGGGGGAGAACCTCAGGTAGTAACTTCATTTCTCTTAGCACCAAATGTAACTTTCAACTTTCAAAATTGCAAGCCTCATTCAAAGTTTTCTTACCACTTTTTTATTTTTATTTATTTTTTTATTTATATTTATAACGGACTGTACATCACATAATGATCTTAAACTGCTTAGCGAGATAAAAGCGGAGAACTCTCAGAGAAACATTGGCTGATTAATGTAAAGTTTTACAAAAAAACTGTAAGTAGCCTGCGGTGCCCTGAGACGGTCTAGCAGGCAATCCCAAAACCGAGGGACATGAAATTGTCCAAATTTGGACATCGGAGGTTTCGGCCCGACAGTGACGTATCCTTGAGCGGGATTGTGAGCCCCCACTTGCTCCTGGTTGTGTGTGACCATTGTATTGTATGAATGGACTGACATTGGATGGACTGTTTCATTCTTTCATTGACAATAATTGCATTGAAGGACCTACACTATATTCCCAAAAGTATTCGCTCACCTGCCTTGACTCACATATGAACTTGAGTAACATTCCATTCTTAATCCACAAGGTTTAAGATGACATCAGTCCACCCTCTGCAGTTTAACACCTGCATCTTAAACGGCTTAAACTCTTCTGGGAAGGTTTTCCACAAGGTTTAGGAGTGTGTTTATGGGAAGTTAACTACTACAGTGAGTGCACCAGTAGTATATAATTGGCCCGACAGAAATGTGACAACAATGTTGGCAGCATGTTGCAATGGAATTGTAAGTTAGCTGTTTAAGACGTTGATTGATCGGGAAGAAGCTGTTGGAATGTCTGCTAGTTCTCGTTTGCAATGATCGGTAGCGCCTACCTGAGGGAAGGAGCCGGTGACCGGCATCCGCAGGGTCCGAGAGGATTTTGCATGCGCTTGTCTTAGTTCTGGCAGCGTGCAAGTCCTCAAGGGTGGCTAAGGGGGTACCGACAATCCTTTCAGCAGTTTTGATTGTCCGTGGCAGTCGGAGTTTGTCCTTTTTTGTAGCAGCGCCAAACCAAACTATGATGGAAGAACACAGGACCGATTCGATGACCGCTGTGTAGAACTGCCTCAACAGCTCCCGTTGGCAGGCCGTAGTTCCTCAGAAGCCGTAGGAAGTATATCCTCTGCTGGGCCTTTTTGAGGACTGAGTTGACGTCGATCGCCCACTTCAGGTCCCGAGAGAATGTAATTCCCAGGAACTTGAAGGTCTCGACGGTTGACACGAGGCAGCTGGACAGCGTGAGGGGCAGCTGTGGCGAAGGATGTCTCCTCAAGTCCACGATCATCTCTACAGTCTCGAGCGTGTTCAGTTCCAGGTTGCGTCGGCCGCACCGCAGCTCCGGCCGCTCCGCTTCCTGTCGATGCAGACTCGTCACCGTCTTCGATGAGGCCGATGACTGTGGTGTCATCTGCAAACTTCAGGAGTTTGACAGCCGGGTGCGTTGAGGTGCAGTCGTTCGTGTAGAAAGAGAACAGTAGCGGAGAGAGAACACAACCTTGGGGTGCCCCAGTGCTGATGGTGCGTGTGGATGAGGTGGTCTCCCCCAGCCTCACCTGCTGTGTCCTGCCCGTCAGGAAGCTGTAAATCCACTGGCGCGTGGCAGGCGAGACGCTGAGTTGGAGAAGCTTGCAGGAGAGGAGTTCAGGGATGACGGTGTTGAACGCTGAGCAGAAGTCTACGAACAGGATCCCATTCACTGTCTGTGTTTGTCCTCTAGCGTGGGCCAGCGCCAACTGCTATGCCTGGCCAGAGCATTGTTGAGAAAGACCAAGATCCTTGTTCTAGATGAGGCCACAGCTGCTGTGGACATGGAGACCGACACCCTCATCCAGACCACCATCCGCTCTCAGTTCGAGGAATGCACTGTCCTTACCATCGCTCATCGCCTGAACACCATCATGGATTACACAAGGTACCATTTCCCACATTAACAGTTTTCATGACACGACAGCAGGGGTCGGCAATAAACTTTCCCAAGGGCTGAAGTGAGAAACTGTAGCAGTTGTCAAGGGCCATGCCAACATGCTTACCTCAGTTGTGTTCCATGTTAATTTAATGTATTTATATAAAACCGTGCTTCTCGTGTAGGTATCCTATATGATTTAATTATAAGGAAAATGTTAAAAGTATAAGCAGCCATGAAAATGATTCATTTACACATAGTTAAATGTACGGTGGCCTGGAAGTGCAAAACAATATAACAAATTGTGAAACACTTTTACATTTCAGAAAACAAATGAACAAAAGCTGAAACACTAATATTTCAGAAAACAAATTTATAAAAAACGAAAAACTTTTACGTTTGGGAAAACAAATGAACAAAAGACGAAACAAATTAGAATGGACACAATCTGGAAAGGGATTCCCACATGCATTCTCAGGAATCTGGGCCACATGGGCCAAAGGTTTTCGGACAACCTTTGGTCTCAGGGCTTTGAATGAGTCTGCTTACTCCATGTTACATCCTTGTTATTCTCACGCGATTCTCTTCAAAATAAAAATGAAAAAAAGAAAATGGACGACTTCAGGGGCATTCAACTTGAGAGGT